>NC_073408.1:1111340-1138840 GCF_028641065.1 Leucoraja erinaceus | reverse complement strand
TGAGCTGATGAATATCCTTTTAGCAGACATTCCGTCACCTCTCCTGATAATTCCACCTTTAGACTTGCTTCATCTTTTGTTCTCTGTTTATACACCGAGAGGAATCGAGGACCAGAGGACATAGGTGTATGGAACGAGCTGCCAGAGGAGGTAGTTGAGGCAGGGACTATCCTAATGTTTAAGAAACAGTTAGTCAGGTACATGGATAGGGCAGGTTTGGAGGGGTATGGGCCAAGCGCGGGCAGGTGGGACTAGTGTAGTTGGGGCATGTTGGCCGGTGTGGGCAGGTAGGGCCTGTTTCCACACTGTATCACTCTGTGACTCTAAGTGTACAGGGCAGGCAGACAGTGCCGGTCTAACTCCTTGCTTCCCGTCTATTTCCTGCAGTTAAACCTGAGGTTGTCCGCATGGATGCTGAGTATAAGGAGCACAATGACTCGGGGCTGTTCCTGGCGCTGTTTGTCCTGGTCCGTGCAAACCCTCCTGCAACAATCACCTGGGTGGATGAGAGTGGCGCAGTGATTGTCAACACTTCCAACTTCATGATCTTGGACACCAAGAGTTACCCATGGTTGACCAACCACACGGTGCATGTGCAGCTAACCAGCCTGGCCAAGAACTATTCCTTCACCGCTGGCAACCAGTTTGGTGTCACCAACTCTTCCATCGGCTTTCATGGTAAAGGAAGAGCTCGCGGAACACGGCTCCCCTCTAATGCTAGCTATCCCAAGTAAAGTGTTCTGTCGGCACAGCTTAGGACAGGCAGCATTGAGTTGTGGATGATTCATGGATAGAGTCAAGAAATTATAATTGTCATATGTGTAACAATCGAATAATGAAACTCTTCATGGGCCTGGAAACACAATATATACATAATATATAATTTTAAAAAATCAACAAATTCGCAACCCCAATTCTAATGCAAAAGCCTGAGGTCCTGAGGTCCTTAGTCCAACCAAATACAGTCCATATTTGATAGTTTAGTCGATATTGTGTAAGAAGCTGTTGTTGTTGGGAAGAAACTCTATTTGAACCTGGTGGGCATGGTTTTCAGACTCCTGTACCTTCTTCCCAACGAGCGGAGTGAAGTGCAAACCTGGCCAGGGTGGTGTGGGTCATTGATGTTGGCTGCCTTTATGAGGCAGTGACTCCTGTAGATGGATACACGCGATGGACCGGCCAGTGTCCACCACTGTAATATCCAACTTTACTGGGTGGCCGAGCTGCTGGACCAGGTCAAGATGCAGCAAACATCCGCTCTACGGACATCTGCAATATTCCCTGGGTCTATCCATTGACTGTCCCACGAATCTCATTTCATTCTCCACACGTTCTCATCAACTGGCCCCAGATTCCACCACTCACCTACACACCAGGCACAATTTACATTTAACCCACGGAGCCAAAAGCAATGACAATCCCACGTAGTTCTTGCACGATGTGACGAATGTGTACAGCAGCAACATGGCCACGCGTGGCTGCCTCCTCTGCCATAGGAGAATGGAATTTGCATCAACTCCTATTTATAATGACATAGAACATAGAGCAGTATAGCACCAGAACAGGCCCTTCGGCCCACCACATCAGTACCAAGCCTGATACCAGGATAAACTACTCTCATTTAGACAATAGACAAGACAATAGGTGCAGGAGTAGGCCATTCGGCCCTTCGAGCCAGCACCGCCATTCAATATGATCATGGCTGATCATCCCCAATCAGTACCCCGTTCCTGCCGTCTCCCCATATCCCCTGACTCCGCTATTTTTAAGAGCCCTATCTAGCTCTCGCTTGAAAGCATCCAGAGAACCGTCCTCCACCACCCTCTGAGGAAGAGAATTCCACAGACTCACAACTCTCTGCGAGAAAAAGTCTTTCCTCGTCTCCGTATAAATGTCTGCATATTATCCTTATCACACCGTGTGTCTACCTAAACGCTTCTTAAACATCAGTATCGTATCTGCCTTAACCACCACCCAGCTCTCTCCCACTTCAACGTTTAGAATGCATCATCCAAGCCGGTATTCCGTGCATTACTGAAGGTGCGATGCATGGTCCAAGTCACCAACTTTGAACTAAGACGTTGATCTGAGACCACCTTTGCCGTGCCAGGTAGATGTGGGTGATCAGGTGGTTTTATTTCATAGAGCAGGAAGCTCCTCTACCTTGGCCAACAATTGTATCTTAATGACCAGCTCTAAAATAGACTCACTGGGACTTCTTCTTGTGTACGGTGTGCACAGCCTAACGTTGTTCTGTTTGATCTTCTGTTTGTGGACGCCAGGTTGATTGCATTCGTTGAAACAGAGTGGACCGCGTGAAGGTTGCAATCTCCCACCCCTCTCACCAGATTTATTCAAGAGAGAGTTAGGCTGAGCTTTTAGGGCTAACGGAATCAAGGAATATGGGGAGAAAGTTGGAACGGGGTACTGATTGTGGATGATCAGCCATGATCACAGTGAATGGCGGTGCTGGCACGAAGGGCCGAATGGCCTACTCCTGCACCTATTGTCTATGTTTCTATGTGATTCCTACACTGTTGTCCATGGGATCACGTGACAGGTGGCAATGATGGCAACACAGAAGCACCTGGCTGGAGGTCACGTCCGTTGAGACGAGATACAACCAGGGTTTGTGGGCGTTGGGTTGATGTGGGGGTGAGCACGGTGACTCTTGGCTCCATCTTCTCCCCTCTTGCCTCCAGGGTTTCTCCATGCTCGTGTGGAAGTGCCCATGTTGGTCATTCTCCTCGGCGGAGGCCTGGGCTTCCTGGCCATCCTGCTCCTGAACATCATGGTGCTGTGTATCATCTACCGCAGGAAGGAGAGCGCAGGTAAGACACCAGGTGCAGGTGTGGGGCACTGACACCTGTGGTGCAGGTGTGGGGCATTAACACCTGTGGGGCATTAACACCTGTGGTGCAGGTGTGGGGCATTAACACCTGTGGTGCAGGTGTGGGGCATGGACACCTGTGGTGCAGGTGTGGGGCAGTGACACCAGGTGCAGGTGTGGGGCATTAACACCTGTGGTGCAGGTGTGGGGCATGGACACCTGTGGTGCAGGTGTGGGGCAGTGACACCAGGTGCAGGTGTGGGGCATTAACACCTGTGGTGCAGGTGTGGGGCAGTGACACCAGGTGCAGGTGTGGGGCAGTGACACCTGTGGTGCCGGTGTGGGGCAGTGACACAGGGTGCAGGTGGGGGGCAGTGACACCTGTGGTGCGGGTGTGGGGGAGTGACACCTGTGGTGCAGGTGTGGGGGAGTGACACCAGGTGTAGGGGTGGGGAGTTGACACCTGTGGTGCAGGTGTGGGGCATTAACACCTGTGGTGCAGGTGTGGGGCAGTGACACCAGGTGCAGGTGTGGGGCAGTGACACCTGTGGTGCAGGTGTGGGGCAGTGACACCAGGTGCAGGTGTGGGGCATTGACACCTGTGGTGCAGGTGTGGGGCATTAACACCTGTGGTGCAGGTGTGGGGCATTAACACCTGTGGTGCAGGTGTGGGGCATTGACACCAGGTGCAGGTGTGGGGCAGTGACACCTGTGGTGCAGGTGTGGGGCAGTGACACCAGGTGCAGGTGTGGGGCATTGACACCTGTGGTGCAGGTGTGGGGCATTAACACCTGTGGTGCAGGTGTGGGGCATTGACACCAGGTGCAGGTGTGGGGCATTGACACCTGGTGCAGGTGTGGGGCAGTGACACCTGTGGTGCAGGAAGGAACTGCAGATGCTGGTTTAAACCAAAGATAGACACAAACTGCTGGAGTAACTCAGCGGGACAGGCAGCATCTCTTGAGAGAAGGAATGGGTGACATTTTGGATCGAGACACTTCTTCAGACAGGTTAGGGATAATGGAAACGAGAGATAGAGACGGTGATGTGGGGAGATAAAGAACAATGAATGAAAGATGTGTAAAAAAGTATCAATGATAAAGGAAACGGGCCGTTATAAGCTGTTTGTAGCAAAGATCGTATAGTATCTTTGGTTTGTAGGGTGAAAATGAGAAGCTAGTGCAACTTGGGTGGGGGAAGGATAGAGAGAGAGGAAATGCATTTGTATCTTTGGTTTAAACCGGCATCTGTAGTTCCTTCTTACACATGAAATTGTAGAGATCTCAGTGAAACACTTTGATTGTGTGCTTTCCTGTCATATGCATGATAGACAGTCACAAATAACAGGTAATGCAGAGAGAAAATTACTAGAGTGCAGAACGTAATGTTCCAGCTTCACAGTGTTACAGATACAAAGGGCAGATAAAATAAAAGCGCAAGGCTGGGATTGAGGTAGGTTGGAAGATCACAGACTCTGATAGGGATTTGCAGCAAATTCAACAACATTTTCTTTTCATTCTGTTTCAGATGTAAAACCCAGCAGTGACTCAGTGATTCACAGGTAATTCATTCACTTGATTGCTGTTGACTTTTCGTGCTTCATTTCCTCCTCTGCCCTTTCTTAGTCCATGCCTAGACTTTGCAACGAGTCCTACAAGTTGACCCAAGTCCCACACAGCCAGCTACCTCTATCCTGACTGACACCGTCCCTGTCACCCTCTCTCTTGTGTTTGCTGATCTGTAACGCCCGCCAGCTGGCAGTGTCTGCAGTTTATAGACCCCTCTCTAGTTTTCAAAATCCACCTGAGATGCCCCAACTTTTCTGGAGCACCCCTGAAGTTGATGGCTCTGCCACAGAGTAGCTGGAGATAACTTGTGGAGTTGCACAGAGAACGTGCAAACTCCACATGGGCAGCAGTGGTGGTCAGGATCAAACGGAGCCTCCAGAACCTGTGAGGACACGACTCTACCAGCTGAACCTCTCTCTACATCGACCTGAGACTTGTCTTGTGATCACTGGACTGTCCTGGTCTGGTATGTGTTGACATAACACAGAGAAAACAAATGAATGTTCATCCTAGCCCCAATTATCTGACCCGTACTTGGGACACAAGGACCCTCGTTAGAGCCCATGTTAGAATGCAGTGAGAAGATAACTGACCATGGACCACTGGCCAAGGCCATGTAGAGCCATGCAACAGGTAAACTCAGCGACTGGACCTCCACAAAAGATAGACACAAAATGCTGGAGTAACTCAGCGGGACAGGCAGCATGTCTGGGTGACGTTTCAGGTCAAGACCCTTCTTCACACTGAGAGTCAGGGGAGGGGGAGACGAGAGATATAGACGATGATGAGACGGTGACTATCCCTCCACCCACCCACGTGACAATGTGTACTGATTCCCGTAACTCTCTTGTGTGTTTGTCACTGCAGCGACTCAATGAATGTTAAATGTGATGAGGCACACATTCCCAGAGAGAGCATCTCGCTCCAGTCCAACGTACACCTGGGTCATAATCAGGATGTTCACAGCCCCAACCAGCCCCTCACAGGTAAGCTGAAGACTGCCCCCATCTCCCCTGACCTCTGTCTGTCTTCATGGCTTAAAGGACCGAGTAAAGGTGGGGATATTGTGTAGTTCTGGGCTTTGGAAGGTGCCCGCATGGAGCAGCTCGGCTTGCCAGAGCCTCGGAGAGAAAAACTAAAAAATGCTGGGAACATTCGGCAGGTCAGGCAGCACCTGTGGCAAGAGTGGGGGGGGGGGGGGGAATGGGAGCTTGTTGATGGGGTGTGATCAGCGCACCATTGACTACTGTTGATTTTCTGGAGACTTGGTTGGTTGGGGAGCGTGGCATCTGTAGGCAAGATGACAACGAGTCGAGAACCAGACGCACACAGAGACCTGGAGTGTTGTTGGACTATAGACAATGACGGGGAGGGGAGAGATCGTGGGGAGATGTGAACCCAAGGATATTGGATGGAAATACAAAGGCATTGTTGGATTGGCCAGGAAAGGCTGGAGGAGGGGTAAACGAGGTTGGATGTTTATAACAGCTTGGGTTGCCTCTCTTCAACAAAACACAAGTGTGAGTACAATTCTTATTTGGAGTTTCTGGGCGGTTGCTAACTGCTCTACACTTTCACTTGTAGAGACCGATGAAGCATCGAAGCATCTGTCTGACCACCAGGCAACGGGCAGTGATCTGTCTGGTCAAGAAAATGCTGCAGACACAGACCTGAAAGGTAAATGGTTACGTACGTACACCCCTCGCCCTCTGTCCCAGTCCCAACCCCCACCCCCACCCCCTGTCCCAGTCCCACACCCCCACCCTCTGTCCCAGTCCCAACCCCCACCCCTCTCCCAGTCCCAACCCCCACCCCCACCCCCCGTCTCCCAGTCCCAACCCCCCCACCCCACCCCCTGTCCCAGTCCCACCCCCACCCTCTGTCCCAGTCCCACCCCCCACCCCCTCTCCCAGTCCCACCCAGCCGAGAATTAGTGTTGCGGGTTCACGCTTACAAGAGAGACTCACAGTCTCGTGCCCAGAGTAGGTGAACCAAGGACCACAGGACATAGGCTTAAAATGAAGGGGAAAATATTTAATTGGAATCTGAGGGGTGGACTGGGAGAGGTGGTGGGGGGTGGGGGTGTATGGAACAAGCTGCCAGAGGAGGTAGTTGAGGCTGGGACTATCTCAACATTTAAGAAACAGTTGGACAGGTGCATGGATAGGACAGGTTTGGAGAGATATGGGCCAAGCGCAGGCAGGTGGGACATGCTGGTCGGTGTGGGCAAGTTGGGCTGAAGGGCCTGTGTCGTGCTGTATCACTCTATGAAGGGTTGAAGGAGGGGTTCATCCTCAGCGTGCGTGTGTGAACTCAGTCAGTGTGTGAACAGAAGCTCACTTCCAGGGAGATGGACTAATATTTACACACCAGTACCTGGCAGTGTGCTAACATTGATGTGTGTTCTCTGCTGTGGTTAATATTTGAAAGGTTTCTCCAGCAGCGTGATTATATTTACGGAGGTGATTGCGAGTGTGTTCATATTTTATACACGTTGCTATGTGTGTTGGTAGATACAGGAGACCTCCTGTGGTGTTGCATTGTCTGTGTGACAACTCCCAGAGCATGTTAACATTCATGGAAGAGACATCCATGGGAATAATAACAGGGCAGAGAAACATAGGTGCAGGAGGAGGCCATTCGGCCCTTCGAGCCAGCACCGCCATTCATTGTGATCGTGGCTGATCATCCACAATCAGTACCCCGTTCCTGCCTTCGCCCCATATTCCCTCGATTCCGCTAACCCCGAGCACCTTTGATAATATTGGCAAAGCCCCAGGCAGTGTAATAATATTGATTAGGAATCACTTTGGGAGTGTATTAGTATTTAAAGGAACAAGTGATGATGTGGACATGTATAAGGTGTTCTGCCCTCTGGCACTGTAAGCTAGAGTTACTACCTTACAGTGCCAGAGACCCGGGTTCGATCCTGACTATGGGTGCTGTCTGTACGCAGTTTGTATGTTTGCCCCATTTCTCCCTGGATATTCAGTTCCCTCCCACACTCCAAAGACGTACAGGTTTGTAGGTTAATTGTCCCTAGTGTGTGGAGTAGTGCTAGCATGATCGCTGGTCGGCACAGACTCGGTGGGCCGAAGGGCCTGTTTCTCTAAATTATACTAAACACAGTGGGTTGTGCGGGCTGATCACAGACGTGTGTTTCTGTATCCCGGTTGCAGGAGTCCATCGTTTCCCGATGTCCGGACACCTCTACAAAGTCTCCAGTTTGAGCAGCGATGAGATCTGGCTTTAGTACCATGGGTCATTTGGTCACGGCTTGAAGGACAAAGGCCTGCCATGAATGTGGGGACACGCACACAGCCCCCCCAACATCCAGCGATACAGAACTCAGAGCAGGATTACAACGTGCAACTTTAAACCCCAATCTCCAAACCTCCTGGTGCCTTGGAATGACTGGACGGTCGGTCGGTGTAAGCACGCAAAGAATTCCGGGGGACAGTTCATCCGATCTAGTTATTCACTGAAGCAACAGCAGGCACTTTGGGTGAGGTTGCTCCCCTGTCCATTTTGAGCAGAAATTTAGATTCACAGAATTAAACCCTTCATCTTGTGACAGTTTGAATGTACTTCCCAATTAATCTGGCCTGCCCCAATTTTGTTCCCAAACCTGGGATCCACTTTCTGTATCTTTCTCTTTGCTTTTCCTTTTGTACCAGTTTGACTTGATGTGGTGTTGCAGTAAGCCTTCGTTGTAGGGGAACATCGGGAGGGGAATGGTCCGAGTTGCTGATGTCCATTATAACTGAGTGAGGGATTATCATTGTGTAAGTAGCAGAAACATACAACAGCAGCTGCTGGTTAATGCACAGAGTGCTGGAGTAACTCAGCGGGTCAGGCAGCATCTGTGGAGAACATGGATAGGTGACGTTTTGGGTCGGGACCTTTCTTCAGACTCGGTCTGGTCCTGGAGCCTGGAGCCAGGTGAGTTGCTGGCCCCGGGCTTGCTGGTGGTCGGGGGGGGGAGGGGGCGGGGTGAGGATGGGCGGTCGATGGTCGATGGTCGAGGCCCACGGGCGGCCAGAGTGCAGGTGAGGGTCAGCGTTGGGGGGGTGGAGGCAGGAGTGGCCCTGAAAGTGACCGCAGTAGGTCTGTGCAGGTGGCGGCACTGGCCTGGGGTAGCGGTTGCGGCTAGTGGCCGGAGAAGTGGCTGTCGGTAGGTCAGTCCGCTATAACCAAAATCCACCATTCGTTGGTCCATTAAAAAGATTTACTCTACCTGATTGAATATCACACAAAGCGTTTCACTGTACATATACAATAATAGAAACATAGAAACATAGAAATTAGGTGCAGGAGTAGGCCATTCGGCCCTTCGAGCCTGCACCGCCATTCAATATGATCATGGCTGATCATCCAACTCAGTATCCCGTACCTGCCTTCTCTCCATACCCCCTGATCCCCTTAGCCACAAGGGCCACAACTAACTCCCTCTTAAATATAGCCAATGAACTGGCCTCGACTACCCTCTGTGGCAGAGAGTTCCAGAGATTCACCACTCTCTGTGTGAAAAAAGTTCTTCTCATCTCGTTTTTAAAGGATTTCCCCCTTATCCTTAAGCTGTGACCCCTTGTCCTGGACTTCCCTAACATCGGGAACAATCTTCCTGCATCTAGCCTGTCCAACCCCTTAAGAATTTTGTAAGTTTCTATAAGATATAATAAACCTAAACTTTGTAGACAAAATTGCTGGAGAAACTCAGCGGGTGCAGCAGTATCTATGGAGCGAAGGAAATAGGCAACGTTTCAGCCCGAAACCCAAAGGAAATAGGCAACGTTTCGGGTCGAAACCCAAAGGGTTTCGGCCTGAAACGTTGCCTATTTCCTTCACTCCATAGATGCTGCTGCACCCGCTGAGTTTCTCCAGCAATTTTGTCTACCTTCGATACTCCAGCATCTGCAGTTCCTTCTTAAACCTAAACTCTGTCCTGGTTTACCCCCAAAAAGGTTTGCAAATGACACTACATCCATGTACATAACCCAGCTGCCTTTTTTAAAAAAAGTTGTCAGTGAATTTGCTTCCCCACCTTCTTTAAGAACGTATTTTGAGGGTCACGATTGGTTGCAAAATAAATACCAAGTCTCCCAATCATCACAAGGTGTAACCAGGCCCTTCGGCCCAACTTGCCCATGCTGACCATCTCTGGCTCTTGTGCCTATGGATGTGGCAGCTTCCTGGCAGCTCCATGATCCCTGGTTCTCATCTTGTACATCTCCTCTCTGCATCTCTAAGGCCTTGACCACAAGAAATGATTCTTGTTTTCTTTAAGCACATTCACTAGGTTTTTTTTGGCAAAGTGCTGGAGGAACTCAGCGGGACAGGCAGCAGCATCTCTGGAGAGAAGGAATGGGTGACGTTCTTGGTCGAGACCCTTCTTCAGACTGGCGTGACGGGTTCCAGGCCTGAGTTACATGCTCTTCCTCTGTGTCCTCGACCCCCATCGAATGACCCGATCACAAATACCCTGTGAGGTTCACAGTGCGTTCCCTCTATAGAATAATATTATAGATGGCCATCAGCAACATTCTGTGTTCTCACCCTCTATCCTCAGTGGCACGAAATCTTTCCAAATCTGTCTTTCAAAAGTCAACATTGTTTTGCGTTCCTTAGTACATATTTTTCTACATTTTTATGCACATTTTCTCTTGGCAGGAAGAATGCTTTTAGTAGAGGGGAGTGAAACACTGTCAAATTGTATGTTATAGTTCATTCTTGGGATGTGGGCATGTATTGGCTGGCCTGAATGTCCCAGAACATGGTGGGGAGCCGACTTAATTCACCGTGTGTAGAGAGAGTGGAGCGTTCATGACAAAATGATCAAAGCAAGCGATGGCAGCAGATCCAACACTTACAGATCACGTCTGGAAACATCAAGACATACAAAGTGCTTGGTTGGATTTGGTGGCAATGAAGATGTTTGTGTTGACCCTGCCTGGAGCTCATAAACGTTCTACGTAGAGAGCTAGTTGAAATATTGGGGAGCAGGGGAGTGCTAATGTTAGATTGGACAGTAGCATCTTGCCTATAGAACCGTGGAAGGTAGGAAGGCTCACATTTGAGAGACCCTGGGAAAGAGAGGACTTGATTTGGAAATTGAGATGACGCTACTGTAGATACAATGTGATGCAATGAAGCTTTGGAGAAATAGCACAGAAACATTCTGAAGACCGCTGGCTAGAGTAGTTTTATTAACTCGGGAGAGAGGTGGGTGTTGGAATTGAGAAAGGTTCATCATTTAACAGTTGTGTTCCTGAAGAACTAAATCACTCAGCCCTCAGGAAGCTGGCCACACCAGCAGAACACAGACTAAAGACAAGCACAAGGGGAAAGCCCTGTGGACGCCATGCAACTTATACCCAGTGTCTGAGACAGAGGCAGGGCTCAGAGGAACACTGGAGTTTAGAAACTGGGAAAGGGTTTGAGGGACTGGGCAGAGATTGTGGGAAGGGAGAAGATGAAGGTGGGAGATGGGAATATTTAGCGGGGGACGAGAAGAAAGCTGGAGGTTGTAGATGACAGGAAGGGGAACAATGGCAGTCCCACATATTGTTCTCCATAAACCACTCCTGCTTTTTGATATTCAGCGGATGAAGAATGTTTCTAATTGATAATGAATGTGTTGGGAATGTATGTTAATGAAGTGCATGCAATATTACAGCAGGTCTGACAATGGTTTAATGCAGATGCCAAACAATTGGTAGATATGCTTAAGGTGCTGCCATTTATTGTATTCATATTGTTTAATAATGCAAGATTATATCTCTGTTTTATATATATATATATATTAAATTAAAACACGATGCTGTGAATCTGGTAATACTTCGGTAAATAGATCTCTAAACTCGATCAGCCAAGGTCGAATGGTGGAGTAGACTCAATGGGCCGAATGGCCTTATTCTGCTCCTATGTCTTATGGTCATGATATAATTAAACATATATAATAATGCCACAAACCATGATATTTCAAGCATTAAGCAGATGTGACTGCTTTGTTAATATGTCTCATGTGACAAAGATTGAAACAGCTGGACACAGTGCTGGAGTAACTCAGCGGGTCAGGCAGCATCTCTGGAGAAAAGGAATAGGTGATGTTTCAGGTTGAGATCCTTCTTCAGACTGGAAGATATGTGTGTGTGTGTGTGTGTGTGTGTGGGGGTGGGGGGGGAGGTGGGGAACCAAAGATCCAAAAGCTGCAAGATCTGGGTCAGTCCCAGGATATATTTCTTACAATATACATTGTTGGACATCAACATTTACATTTAACATCGACGAGAGTTTCAATCTGCACTGCAGGAATGTTTATAAAACAAATCTGGCCATTTAAAAAGCTCTTAGGTCACAGAGACATAGAGCACTTGGGAGCCAGAGCACGCTCGGCTGGGAGTTTTGGTGGTGCCCTTTATATGGAGACTCTTTGCATAACTTGGTTATGCAAAACAAAGAATATTACTGTGACTAGTCACATGTGACAAAGTATTCAATCAGTCATTCATTCATTCATTCATGCATTCATTCATTCATTCAGTCATACATTCATTCATTCATTCATTCATACATTCAATCATTCATTTATTCGAGGAGCTGCAGTGCAATGGCGGGGGGCGATGGAGAACATCTCAGTTAGCTACTGGTGGAGTGTGGTGGTGACTATGTTACTGGTCAAGGTTGCAATAGCTGGAGAGGTGAAGCAACAACTATACTGAGTGTGTCAGTGGGGCCACAGAGGAAAGACTGGAGAATCTTCGTAGTGACTTGAATTTGAAGTCCTAGCTTTACCTTGAGTGTTGCCACAAAGACCATGAACACCTTGCCTCAGCTTTAGATAGTGTTGGAGCAGGGCTGGAGATCCTGGCTGGTCATCGGAGGTTGCCGACAATCTCTCAGTCATCTGGTTGAACCAAGGGCAGTGCAGACTGATTGTTATTAATGAACAATGGTCTTCTTGTGTGTCGGGCAATAAAGGAATATTAAAAGTATTTGGGGTTATGGAAAATCAACTTTCTTTACCAATCAATTAAAACAACTCGTAGTTTCTGGGTAGACAAAAGTTTTGGAGAAACTCAGCGGGTGAGGCAGCATCTATGGAGCGAAGGAAATAGGCAACGTTTCGGGTCGAAACCCTTCTTCAGACCGAAAGGTTCCCTATTTCCATCGCTCAATAGATACTGCCTCACCCGCTGAGTTTCTCCAGCATTTTTGTCTACCTTCGATTTTCCAGCATCTGCAGTTCTTTCTTAAACAGCTCATAGTTTCTGGGGTGAGGTTAATACCTGTGTTATTTCCTTTTCACTTTGAAGCCTGTTTTGTGTGAATTCACTCTAAATCCTACCCCTTGGACTGGTATCCATTGTGCAGGTGCTCAGGTGAGGCGTCACTGACTCCTATATACCTGTTGTACCAAATATCACCATGAGAGGGTACCCTGGGTCCAAACGCATCCACATCAGTTGCTACACAATGTATGTCCCCAAATTGGATCTATTTACATATACGTTGACACACCTGCTTGGTGCACCATCTCGCTCCTTCTCCCCCTAGACGGAGCAAAGATAGAGTTCTCCTGGTGCTCATCTGTCACCCCAACAGCCTCCATCTTCCCACATTTCCGTCACCTCCAGTGTGGTCCCACCACTTGCCACATCCTCCCATCTCCCCCCCTCCTGCAGAGACCACTCCCTCCACAACACCTTGGTTCACTCATACCCTGACTCAAGATTGTTAAGGGTTTGGACACGCTAGAGGCAGGAAACATATTCCCGATGTTGTGGGAGTCCAGAACCAGGGGCCACAGTTTAAGAATAAGGGGTAAACCATTTAGAACGCTTTTTCTCACAGAGAGTGGTGAGTCTGTGGAATTCTCTGCCTCAGAGGGCGGTGGAGGCTGGTTCTCTGGATGCTTTCAAGAGAGAGCTAGATAGGGCTTAAAAATAGCGAAGTCAGGGCTTATGGGGAGAAGGCAGAAACGGGGTACTGATTGGGGATGATCAGCCATGATCACATTGAATGGCTGATTTCAAAGGGCCAAATGGCCTACTCCTGCACATATTGTCGATTGTCTATTGCCACCCAAACCATCCCCTCCCCAGGTAGTTTCCCCTGCAACCACAGGAGATGTAACACTTGTCTCTATACCTTCTCCATCACCTCCAGCCAGGGACCTCAAGAGAACTTCCAGGTGAGACAGAGATTCAGGTGCACCTCCTCTAACCTCATCTACTGCATCGGTGTTACCAATGTGGACTCCTGTACATTGGTGAGACCAACAATAAGACTCGGTCCACCAAGGCCCACTGGATGTGCCGGTTGTTAACTATTTTAACTCCCCCTCCCATTCCCAATCTGACCTTTCTGTCCTGGGCCTCCTCCATTGTCAGAGTGAGGCCCAGCGCAAATTGGAGGAACAGCACCTCATATTTCGCTTGGGCTGCTTACACCCCAGCGGTATGAACATTGACTACTCTAACTTCAGGTAGCCCTTTCTTTCTCTCCCCCATCCCACCCCCTTCCCAGTTCTCCCACTAGTCTTACTGTCTCCCTCCGGGGATGTGTAACATTTTATCGCATGGTATCGTGAGGAAGGAAAGCATTTAAAATGATTGTTTTCATTAGATACCCAATTTAATTAGATACCCACCCAGCCCTCAGCAACTTTCTCAGTAGTGTCAATAAACACTGATTTAGGATTGAACTACATTATTGTGCATTACATTACATAACTTGGTAAAACTTGCAAATTAGTTTCAAGTTATCACTCATTGTCCTTGTTACATGAAAGCTTTTTAACTCCTTGATACATGGGAACAGACTGAAGCATCTATGGAGTTTCACAGACTGAGGCATCTATGGAGACCCTTTGGGTCTCGACTCGAAACGTCACCTATTCCTTCGCTCCATAAATGCTGTCTCACCCGCTGAGTTTCTCCAGCAATTTTGCCTACCTTCGATTTTTCCAGCATCTGCAATTCTTTCTTAACCACCTCACAGTCTGAAGCATTGGAATGGGATGGAAGGGAAGGTTTGCTCCACATTTACTTCCATCTGCTTGTCACGAACCATCCTCCTGTTTTATCATTAATGTTTTATTATTATTATTAATGTTTAGTGTTTTCTGAGTCATTCGTAACTGTCACTGTATGTCATGTTGTTACTTGTGGACGGAGCACCAAGGCAAATTCCTTGTATGTGAATACTTGGCCAATAAACTTACTTACTTACTTACAATCTTATTCACTGCAGATGTTTTGGAAGTGAAGTTGGGGTCATTTGTCTTATGTAATGAATGTACCTCAGAACAGAGAATAATCGCACATTCATTGAATCATTGCATTCCACAAATTGTGCTGCAATTGTGCTTACATAAGGCCAATTGTCTCCACACCTTCGCTAGACTTCAATGCTTGAGGAATGTTAGAACTCTGGGACATTTGCGTTTGATAAATATCATCGAATTATAAAAGGCAATGAAGGTCAGAATCCTTCAGATATGGTTTACATAACTGTCCTGTTCACTAGTAGTTTTAATTATAGTCCATAATAATGATGTATGACATGATTGATGGTCATTTGGATAATTGATCTGGTTAACTGTGGCTGTTGAATGGGTATTGGTGTGGATTGGTGATGACTGACGATGGCTTATGACCATGTGCCGTTTCATGGAGGAATTTTCATTCATTGATCTTTGGGCTGTGGGTGTTGCTGGAATGGTCCTCAACCCTTGGGAAGGCGGTGAGGAGCTCACCTTGGTGATGCTGCCACAGTGCTGGAGGGGAGGGAGGATCAGCAGGAATGAGGAAGCAGCAAGTCCTTCCACGTCAGGGTGGAGTGGGGCCACCTGCAGGGGTACATGCTGGTTGGGGTGTTCCCATGAACCTGCTGCCCTTGTACTTCCTGGTGGGAGAGCTCACAGGCTGGGCAGTGCTGGCAGAGTAGATGGATCTGGTGTTTAAGAAGGAACTGCAGATGCTGGAGAATCGAAGGTACACAAAAAAGCTGGAGAAACTCAGCGGGTGCAGCAGCATCTATGGAGCGAAGGAAATAGGTAACGTTTCGGGCCGAAACCCGAAAGGGTTTCGGCCCGAAACGTTGCCTATTTCCTTCAGGATTTCAGCCCGAAATGTTGCCTATTTCCTTCAGGATTTTGTGCCGAAACGTTGCCTATTTCCTTCGCTCCATAGATGCTGCTGCACCAGATGGATCTGGTGGTTGATGGAAGGAACAGATAGTTATAGGCAGTGGATAGTCAGATGCCAACTACCAGAAACGTGAGCAGTGAACCCTGTCATCAGGAACAACTATTGCAGAAGACGGTGGAGTCCTGTCGGTGTCCGGACGCTGATAGGAAGAGAAAGTAAACTGGAAACACCAAGATGTTGGTCAACAGGTCAATGTTACGAAGGAGGGAAGCTGAATCCATCAGTACACGGTTGTAGAGACAAGGAATGTCAGACGTTGGAATCTTGAGCAAAACCCAAGGACTGGAGGAAAGCAATAGGTCAGGCAGCATCTGTGGAGGAATGGACAGGTGATGTTTCAAGTTGGGACCCTTCTTCTGACTGATTATAGAAAGGGGGGGAGGGGTGGGACAAAGTCTAGCAAGTGATGGGTGGATACAGGTGATTAGGGGTTTGACTGGCAGAGATGGGTGGAACAAGGGGCAAAGGCTAGAGGTGACACGGAAATAAAAGGAGGTCAGATAAGGAGAGAAGTGAAATATGAAGAGTGAGGGAGGGATGTCGAGGGATGGGGCCCAGCTCCACCAACGCAGCGGCTGTTTCTGCCCACACCATTGAGAAACACACCCATCCATTAGAAAAAGAGTAATGGGGGTAACCAAGGTGTGTGTGTGTCTCAGTCCGTGTTATTGTGTGTCAGTGTGTGTGTGTGTGTGTGTGTGTGTGTGTGTGTGTGTGTGTGTGTGTGTGTGTGTGTCACCGTGTGTGTGCGTCAGTGTGTGTGTGTGTGTGTCAGTGTATGTGCATCTGTGTGTGTGTGTGTCTCAGTGTGTGTGTGTGTGTGTTATTGTGTGTCAGTGTGTGTGTGTCACCGTGTGTGTGTCAGTGTGTGTGTGTCACCGTGTGTGTGTCAGTGTGTGTGTCATTGTTTGTGTGTGTGTGTGTGAGCAGCTGAGGTGAGGATTGAACCAGGGTCAGTAGCGTTGTGGCAGTGGCTCTTGTAGCTGCGACACTCGGCTGTCCTGGGGCATTGCATGGGTCGGTATTGGCAGGAGTTGCAGAGAGGGAGGCCCTGGGTGTTTATAAGAGCACCAGTTTCTTTCTCCTTAACGCAGCATTTGAAGCTTTAAGATTCCTCTTTCATGAATGACTGAATCTTTACCTTTTTGTTTGTGAAGGGAGAATTCTTTTCCCATTTGGCCAATGTATTTATGTAATACATTTAAGCTGAAATTATATAAAAGTGTTGCTATGCTTGATTGCTGCCTCTTGCTAACCTGAAGGCAATAACTCACAGTTGCTAAGAAACAGCAGGTGATACAGGGCAGGCAGCGCCTTGTTTTCAAGGTCAACGATCGCTTCTGTTATGTGAGCACATTTTTCATCAAACCTTTTCGCTACAAGTCTGAGAGGTCAGTGAGGAAGGCAGAAAGCGAGAGATACAGCAGGGAAACAGGCCCTTCGACCCACCGAGTCCGCACCAACCAGCGATGCCCGCACACCAACACTATCCCACACACACTAGGGACAATTTACAATGTTTACCAAAGCCAATTAACCTACAAACCTGCCTGTCTTTGGAGTGTGGGAGGAAAACGCGTAGCACCAGAGAAAACCACGCAGGTCACGGGGGAGAACTGCAAACTCCGTACAGACACGCGCCCGTCGCCTAGTCGGGTATGAACCGCGGGTCTCTGGCGCTGTGAGGCAGTAGCTACTCTGCTCGCATCATTGCTCCAAAGCACAACTCTTTCCAAATATTGAGGTCAACAAGACCACCTGTTACAGGAGCCCAGGGCCTAGTCCAGAATATTACACTCGCTTGACTGGTCTTGTAAAGAAACCACTTGTGGAAATACATGAAATAAAACCAGAAACTAGCTTAAAAACGGCAACGTTGGCCATTTGAATGCTGTTGTTTGGGTCACTTTCCCTCAGTAATTGTCAATTTTGCAAGAATTGCCCAGGAGTCTCTGGGAACTTAACCCTCGATCTTATCCGAACCCGTGGGGTCAAAAGACCCTGGGAGAAGGTCACGGGGGTCACTTGACATCTCGGACTATCTCGATCGGCTCTTTAGTCATGGCTACCTTGGCACTAACCTCATTCCCCTTTCTTATGCATGGTCACATGGCATCCATCTTATTTCACTCCAAATGGTCTCAAACGTAAGTCACGTATTGTCTTTCCCCGGTACTGACTGGTTAGCATGCATACAAAAGGCCCTTTCACTGTACCTTCGGTACGTTACGGGGACAATAAAACTAACCCTGAACCGAAACGAAATGTATTTTTTCAACATTCGCTTAGAGGATAGAAAAAGCCTATATTGGCGTGGGCAGAATGGATGGGGAAATGAATGCCATGCTACAGACAAATCTTCACGAGTTAGAACCAGGCCCGCTAGATCATAGGCCTGTACGTGTCACAAATGTGAAATAGTGTTAGTCTGAGAATCGTCAATCCACCCATGAAATATTATGCTCTTGTTCGCCTTTTCCCCAGATGCTGCCTGTTCTGCTAAACCCTTTATTTATTATTATTTCAGGAAATTTCCTCCCTTCCCCCAAAAGCGATGTTTTCTTCCACCACTCCATGTAATCCCTGTGTGAAACTCTCAACTAACAAGGAATGAAATTCACGTTTAGTTTTGTTAGGGTATACAGCATGGAAAGCAGGCTGTTTGTCTCACTGAGTCCATGCCAACGCAGAGATCATGTTATACAAGATGTTGGAGTATGCGGAACACATTTAGAGTATTGTGTGGTCAAACTATAGACCCAAGCAATTACTCTTCCTCTTGCAAATGCACTTGTTTGTGGTTTTAATTCGAGATATAACAGAAAAAAAACACACTATCCAATTTATCAATGTTAATACGGCTCATTCCATTTATTTTTCAATAGTATTATTGACAATCTCTTTTATTTTACCATTGTCCTTTCCTGGCATTGGGTTCAGCTGTGAAGTGTCTCTGTCACATGACCAAGCCGGACACACACGGTACGACACACACACACACACACACGGTCAACACCCACACGGACCACGTCACACACACCACACACCACAAACATACACACGGACACCATACATTCACACGGACACACCATCACACACACACATCGTTGACACACACATCACTTTCGACAACCCCACCAGCCACACACGACACTACACACCACAACTAGACACCACACAGCACACACATTGGACCACAACACAGCTGACACATGGACCCACACACACACACACACACCATCACAATCATACACACGCGGACACAACACCACATCACACACACACACACGGACACACACACACACACACACACACACACATACACACACACACATACACACACACACACACACACACACACACACACACACACACACAAACACACACACAAAAAAACACACACACACATTCACATACACACACGATACACACACTTCGTACACGCCCGTCGGACACACCCACCCACACACCACACAAACAAACACAGGACGACAGTGACCAAACTAGAGTGTACACCACCAAATATTAATCAGCACTCTACTTAACACAGAGGGACATCAGTGCCAACAACACTTTACTGTTGATGGGTATGGAGTAACTGAGCCCCACCCACTGCTCATATTTACTGCGCACACCACACGTATAATACCCCAAAAAAACACCACGTACACATAGCAGCAACCCACGGCCACTGATTGTTATGAAATATCATTCTGGCCAATACTGGAAAATATCAAACTGAACACAACTGGCTACTAACTACCCAACAAAGGTGGACATTTTGAGTATCGACCAATCACGACGGTAACATGGGATAATCCCTGACATGCTACAAGATTCGATACCTCCTTTACTGCTACCAGTGTGCTATGATTTTTTTAATTCAAGATCCGTGAAGTGACTGAGCAACCGCTATGGAGTGGCTGCATCTGTCACGAGTGATAGTGATCAAAAGATGTCAAGGAGGCAAGACTTCTGTAGCATCAGATGCAACACCACCCCGTAGCTTCAGAGTCCTCAGTGTTGACTGGTCCTGGTACAACAAAGCGGAACACACAAGGTATTTTAAGACGTGTAGGAAGGAACTGCAGATGCTGGTTTAAAAACCGTAAGACACAAAATGCTGGAGTAACTCAGTCGGGACAGGCCAGCATCTGTGGGAGAAGAAGGACTGGGGGTGATGGTTTTCGGGTTCGAGACCCTTCTATCAGACTGGTCAGTATGTTCAATGCTCTGGGATTTATTTTATTTATTTATTTCTCTCAGTGCGCTCTGTTTTTCTGGGGAGACGATGTCTGGTTTCCGGGAAGCACACATGGTTTGTTGGAAAATCCCTCAGACAGGGTTCGTACACGGGAATGATCCCAGAGACGACCTTCCAAAACTAGTTTTGCTGGCTCGGGTCTGGGAGAAGCAGCTGGCTCCATTTACTCCACTCTAATTATAAACACTGACTGGATTTGTCTTCAGTTTGGTCCACACCCACCTCGGGAGGGCTCACACCCTCCCATGTGACATCTAAAGTTCAAATGGGCAGTTGAAGCATTTGCATCTTTGTGTTCCTAAAGAGAGTTGCGTTGATCCTTTTGAGCTAATAGGTTTTGAATTTTTGTGTAATAATGAGCTACCTCTCCCCCTTGTGTGTTGTGGTGTTGATGCTTGTTAAGCCTTGGGATTGGGGAGTTCTTATTAAACTTAACTCTCACTCGATACAACTCGGCGAACATTAAAATAGCCACATGTCTGGTTATTTTTGCAACTTCATCACAACCAGAGAGTGGTTTAATCTTGTGGAATTCTCTGCCACAGAAGGTGTTTGAGGCCAGTTCATTGGCTACATATTTAAAGAGGGGAGTTAGATGTGGCCCTTTGTGGCTAAAGGGTATCAGAGTTGGATTGATCAGGATACTGAGTTTGGATGATCAGCCGTGAGATCATATATGAATGGCGGTGCCAGGGCCTCGAAGGGCCGAATGGCTACTCCTGCACCTATTTTCTATGTTTCCATCATGTTTATTTATTCATGTGTGTATATATTTATACAAGGTACTGGAGACACACTGATCTGTTGCTGTATTCATGCCTACTATGTTCTGTGTGCTGAAGCACAAGCACAAGAATGTCATTGTCCTATACGGGAACGAACATGACAATAAACTCACTTGAACTCTCGTGTAATGAAGTCGGTCCTCATCTCGTGGTCGTGCGCTTATGGTTTATGTGTTGGGGGTAAGATTCAAGCCCCTCTACCTATAGTTGTCATGGAATTTAAGCAAAGAAAGTCTGACCAGCACATCTTTGTTTCAGTTCTAATGCTCACAAGACAATAGCAAGACATCCTTATTTAATTTTCAAAGCACAAACTTCATATCGTCGTAAGTATTGCTTTATCGCCAAGAACGCTGTTCTTCAGGACCGCAGCGCGTTCTTGCTGATTACTGCTCATGTAATGATCTTTTTTTTATAGATCCTGCCTTATTTCATCTTGTGCTTCTTCCAGTAGATTAATAGGTTGGGTTCATAACAACGAGAGGTTTAAGAAGGAAATTGCAGATGCGGGAAAAAACGCAAGGTTGGATAAAAATGGAGAAGAGCTCAGCTGGAGAAACTCAGAGTTGCGGCGGAAGAACGCATCTTTGGACGATAGCAGAAGGGAAGGGGGGGGTGGTGACTACGCAAGTCAGGTGGGGTGACGACACGTACTGACGAAAGGATCACCATATTCCTCTCGCTCAGCATAGATGGCTTCAGCTTTATGAAGGTTCCTTTGCCTGGCCCCATAGATGTTTAGCTGCTCAAGCTCACCGCTGAGTTTTCTCACCACGCATTTTTATCTACCTTTAGGTTCAAGGGGGGTGAATGTGTCTGTTCTTAGCCTTTGTTAATCACAGAAAACCGCACTCAGAACGAACTCGGAGAGATCCTGTTCTTCTATTAGCAGAAGGGCAATGTTAAGTCTGATTCCAGAAACTCACCCACTATTTGATCTGATCTCCTTGTCAACGATAGTTAGTGTGATAATGCTAGTGAGTAAGGCAGGAAACAACAACATGTGTTCTACACTGCCCGTGGTGCGGTTTAGATAAGGGAATAAACGCCCTGTCAACGAGTGGGCCCCCTGATGGAGTTCCGGGACCGACGCTGGGCTCTGAGCACAGGGTGTTGAATGTATCCTCAATAAGGATTGTATCATAGCTGAATAGTAGGTATTATGGAGATATGTTTGTGTTTGTATTATGGTGGTGGGTTTCCGGCTTGTTTTATTGTAGTGTCAATATATATTTTTACATAATTGAATAAATGTTTTGATTAAAAAAAAAGTGTCTACACGCTTTCACATTGCCAACAGGACAGACTGGGCTGTCAGCTAGACCTGGCTCGATGGTTGTGTGTAGTAGACTCCATGATCATACGACCCATCCTCCGGCTGCGGGACGTCAGGTAGAATGAATCTCTGCCTGCCACATACTAAACGTTAGTATTTTAGATTCAAGATACAGCATGGAACCAGCCCTTCGACTTCCGCACCAAGTCCATGCTGACCATACAATCACCCATACTCACACTAGTTTGCTATGCTATGGCCACAGTCTTAGAATAAAGGGAGGTTCATGTAAGACTGAGGTGAAAAAAACTTTTTTCACCTTGCCAGAGAGTTGTGAATTTGTGTGTGAATTCCCTGCCACAGGAGGGCAGTGGAGGCCAAAGTCACTGGGTGGATTTAAAGAGAGAGTTAGATAGAGCTCTAGGGGCTAGTGGAGTCAATGGATATGGATAGAAGGCAGGCACGGGGTTTGATAGGGGATGAATGATCAGCCATGATCACAAATGAAATGGCGGTGTGCTGGCTCAAAGGGCCGAATGGCTTCCTCCTGCACACCTATTGTCTATGTTTTCTATTCCACTTTCTCGATCACTCCACCAGGCCACTACACAAAAGGAAGGATTAAAGAGGCTATTTAACCTACAGACCCACCTGTTATTGGGTATGAGGGAGAAAAACCAGACCCCACGGGGCCTGTGTCCGTGGAAAACTCCTGCCAGGTGCAGAAGAAGACTTCTGGAACTTGTTCGCACAAATGGAAAGTAACCTGGAATTAGCGATCTGACTCGTGGTGGGGGCCTCTTTCAGTTCTCGTTCTTGGCTGCTGTCTCTGTTGCTTTAAAACAAAAGAGGAGAGAGCAATGTTTTAAAACGACCATGCAATACCTGAATGTTGCAGGGCGGGCGGGAAGATGAGAACACCAGTCCTGAGGTAAAATGTGTCAGCAAAACTTAAACTGAGCGTAATAGCCAAGTGCAACTATCCACTTAATTTATGGTTTCACAATAACTTCAATTAACTAAGCTTCCCACTTCCTTAACTCTCCCGCATTTTTGCATATTCCAATAACTCACGTGCTCAATCATTGCTCTGAAATCATCCACGCACAAAACCACCTCAAATAGTAGATATATTGTAACTCAATTTCCCAGTTTTGTGGCTGAGTTTTGCAAATCGTAATTTAGCATTTCAATACACTAACCCAATATTGAGATCCTCTCAATCGTCCGAGAGTGCGGTAGCTCGACAGCTACGGCTCTACCTAGAGATGGTCTCTTTGCCAAAAGTCAGAGCAGTCCAAGTCGTTCAAGTCCTAATTCCCTATCGTGAAATGCCCCGGGTGCACGTTCAACGGCGCGCTTTCGGATTTTTATTTATATATATTCAGGTTGAAAGCTCTTTACGGGCCTTTCAGTCACGGAACTTTACATCAACAGAAAACGTGGCTCAAGTATTCTATTCTGCCGCAAGTCTGAAGAAGGTTTTCGGCCCGAAAGCGTTGCTATTTCCTTCGCTCAGCATAGATTGATGCTGCACCCACTGAGGTTCTCGCAGAACCTTTGTCATACCAACTTTTCTGCACGGCTGGCGCCAAGTTGCATAACTGAGCTCAATCCCTGCTTAGAAACAAGACTAGACTATAGGTATGGGCAGGAGTAGGCATTTCAGCGCCTTCGGGCCAGCAGGCGGACCCGCGCATTCTAATGTGGACCATGGCTGATCATCTAGTAATCAGTACCCTCGTTCCTGCTTTCTCCCGCGCATATCACGTTTAGCCCTAAGAGCTACATCTATCCTCTGTGTGAAAAAACCCTGCTTCTTGGGTCTCTTTTAAATTTTGTGTCTCCCACTTTAAACGCTATGCCCCGGATTTTAAGGCCCCATTACCCTGGGGGAAAAGACTGTTGGGCTATTCACCTTGTAAAACGTAAATTTAACACCAACTGTGGTTGTGTGGATTGGATGAGAAATGTGATTAAAATGCTGAACCTAGAGTGGGAAAGTGGAGGAAGGATTGGCCTCAAATGTAGTGAGACTCCCCCACAGGATGAATGCTTGTGGTTAAATTGTTAGTGTGTTTTGTGTGTTTTCTTCTTTCCATTGTACCGACTTCGCTGGCAAATTCCATTTTTGCATTTCACTTGCACCTTTATGTATCAAGTGACTAAATAAAACTGATTGATTGATTGATTGAAATAGTGATGTCCGAGCGTGAGATGGCTTAGTGGGTGGCGCAAAGGCACCTGTTTCTCATGCTGTACTTCCTCTAAATCCATTTAAACAAGCGCTTGAAGGGGATACATCATGTGTAATCTTAACTATGCACATATCGCACCATGGTGTTGGAGCATAGGATCAATGCATTTCAGTATGTCGTCTGTAGTGTACACTGACATTATGACATAAATTGAATGAAATCATTTCATTTTCATTTCTATCAGTTTCAGAGGAGCGGCTTGCGTGGCTGCATCTACAGAACTGCTTTGTCTTGATGAGAAATTAATTAGTGTGATCTATGTCATGCCTCTAGTCACACCCAGGCCCCAGGCACATTATAGTCGCCCCCCTTTAATTGCAGTCCCCTGGGGTCGCTGCCAATACTCCAGTCGTTTAGTGTTTCACTGTCCGGGAGCAGGTAGTCCCGTTTACTTACGTTTGTCGATGATATCGGAGTATCTTCCACGTGGTCCATCCCCCTCATCACCAGGTTTACTCTGGAGAAAAAGGAAATGTAAAAGAGTATCAGACGGCATCAGATGGCACCAGCAACTGATCTTGATTTTTTGCAGTACCATATTTACTCTTGTTGCATCACCAATCCGGGAACCCACATAAATAAAACATCCTGGTCTGCTTAAGTTATCCAGTATTCCCTATTAGCAAGAGGGCAGGCATCAGATTCTGGATAGAAAGAACCCTCTATGTAATCATCCCAGGTACACATGTTTTTCAGTCTAGAATCTGGCAAGTGGACCTAGATTCAATTGGAGGCAGGGCTTTAGTCTGTAATCTAAATCACTAGTAGATACTAGACCAAGACTCTGACAGAAGTCCCAAAGAACTTTTGACAGCAAATAAATCGAGGAGCAAAAAAAGGAAATTCCCCCCACAAACCCCCTCTTGGAATCATTTGTCTTTTTACTGGAAATGTCAAAAATATAACAGACAAAATGGTGTTCTATTTTTACGAAGGAACTGCTAGAGTGCTGGAGAATCGATAGTTTAGACATAAATGCTGGAGTAAAACTCAGAGCGTGTGAGGGAGGCATCTATGGAGCGCAAAAGGAAGTAGGGTGAATTTTGCGGGTGCGATTCCTGAGTAAGGGTCTCGACGCCTAACGTCACTTATTTTCGCTGTCGGAGTCGCATGGATGCTGTCTCACCGACCTCTGAGTTTTCTCCAACATTTGTTGTCTACCTGGCAAAGTGTTGGAGCATGGATTTAATTTGTTGCCACCTACAGGTAGCCAGAGTATACTAGTGAAGAGGTTTACATGGTCAAGACTTGTGTGTCAAGTCCTGCTCGTGCTTGGTTCAATGAGGTTCACATCTGATGGCAATACCAATAAACTTTGATCTTTACTTACTGCAAGGATGGCTCTTGCTCTGCGGGGCTGTAATGGGTCACATCTAGCATGCAGATGGTTGCCCTGGGATGAGGTTGGGTGCAGAGTAGTTCTTCAGCGACTGCGAGCGTGTGAAGAAAAAACACTTCAGGCTCGTGAATGGAGGCCAGTTCCCTACCTCCATATTATTACGGCTAGTCTTTCTTATTTTGGGTCCAAAGTCTTGTGGGACAGGTGTAGACGAAGGCTTTGCAGCCTGATCTAAGTTGATATGGACATTGATTCAAGATTCATTTCAGGATTTCCTCTGTTCGCTTTGCCCTCTGTTAATGTTACCATGGAGGAATACTGAACACAATTACATGGCATAGTCATGCAAGCATGAGCTCATTCCTGGGACGCGGCCCTGTTTAGCAATACACTGCTGCCTCCATGATCCTCAGCAGGCGTGGATCTCGCCCCTCCCCCCCCCCCCTGCACAGCCATCATGATGCCATTACCTGGGGCTCTCTGATTGAAGTCTAGCAGAAGCGACATTTGCGCCTGACCTGCAAGAAATGGACAAATAGACGATTCTGTTACATCTGGACCAGCAGGTTCTTACTCGATAGAAAACAGCTCGTAAAAATAAACAGGGCCCGCTTGGCCTGGCAGCAGCGAGTGCTGTGGGTCTGACCCCCATGACCTCACACACTAGCACAGCTGGGGACAATTTCCAATTTTACCGAAAGGCTAATGGAACCATAACAATCGTGTAGGCGGCCTTTTAATGTGATATGAACTGAGCACCCGGGAAACGCACGTGTCAGCGTGGACTAAACGTACAACCATGCTGCCTAAACTGAGAGGTCTAGTCACTCTTTACCCAAGGGGGGTGGAGAGTGGGTCGGTGGGGTGTTATAGCATTTAATTATTTAATGTCATTAGTTTGGCTTGTCCTATGGCCAGCTATGACCCATCCACAATCATATGACACAGCTCCCAAAAGCCACATCAGGCCAACATGATCATCATACTACATATTCGCCTGGGCTAATGAAGGTGGATATAAAGAATGGCACCCCTGGGGGAAGGGTGAGTGTAAACATCCTGCATACTCCTCAGCAGCAGAGTATGCCAGATTAAAGAGAATGACAGCAATACACTGCAGAAGCGCGAGGCCTCCGATTTCGCCAGTCTTATATCTACAAGAGATCGTCATATATTTGTAGTTGTCTGATTTGCAAACCCTGGTCGATCCGAAGACGAGAGATGTAGCTTGTTTTTGAATGTTGTGAACACACAGGCAGGGAACAAGGCCCCTTTCCGCCATCTAGTCGCATAACTGGTCTCACTCGACCAGGCATAATATCCGGCACTCTCGGCATACTGCTCCGCCTCAAACTGTCTGGGGAATTTACAGAGGCCAATTAAGCTGGCAAACATTGTAGGCGTCGTTAGGATGTGGTGGGGAAACGCTGTGCGGGAGAATCTGGAAGCGTGCAAACTCACACAGACAGAACCGTGTCAGTCAAGGATGCGAACCTGGGTCTCTGGCGGCTTGTGGCGTGGCTAACAAACTCTTAACCCGGGGCCTAGCAACACCTGCCTGTTGTAAATGTTTGAGATCCCCAGGCAGCAGAAAGAGATAGCTGGGGCGCATCATGTCTGCCCTTGAGAACCTCATCAACCTTGAACACATAATATCTCTTGTCATAATTCATTCGTCAATTAGTCTTTTTGCAAAAAAAAGGTGCATATCAAACAGAATTGGACGGTTGGCTAACACCCATTCCAGATCATGTATGTACGAGAAACAATCTGTATGACAAAGGCAACTCCTGCAGGAGGATGTCAGCGTTCGTGCGTGCGTGCTTCTGCGGGGGCTGGCAGCAAGTTGTGTGTGAGCGTGTGTACCTGCACAGACTGTGTGTGTGGGCCCATGTGCGTTGCGTGGGCAGGCATTGTGTGAGTGTGTGTAGCGTGCGTACTTGTGTGTGCTCCCATGTGCGACTTGC
>NC_073408.1:1105000-1111240 GCF_028641065.1 Leucoraja erinaceus | reverse complement strand
GTCAAAGGGAGCGAGATTTGTGGTATTTCATGGGGGATTACTTTTTATTTAAAAAGTGTTGATCCTCAATGTTGCTAGGCACCCTCTCTGAAATTCTTGCCTTCTTTTGACCACACTGTAGCATGGTAGTTTTTTATATCATTAAGATATATTTCAGTGGGTTCATATGACTATCATTTCCAGAAAAAATCACAGATGGAATTTATTTTGTTCTGGCATTGTTTATTTTAAAGCAATGTGGACTTGAGTCCGTGTTTTTGAGTAAAGCTGAGGTTGGTGCATTTGTGTGTGATGGGTCAGAGGTTTTGGACACAAAACATAAAAAACAGGAGTAAGCCAAATGGGCGTTCGGATCAAGTCAAGTCAAGTTTATTTGTCATATACACATACGAGATGTGCAGTGAAATGAAAGTGGCAATGCTCGCGGACTTTTGTGCAAAAGACAACAACAAAACAACCAAACAAATTATAAACACAATCATAACACACCTATTCTTTTACATAATAAATAATGGAAGGAAAAGTAATGCAAGGAAAAACGTTCTGTAGAGTTAGTCCCTGGTAGGGCAATCTTGTAGAATCTTGGCATATTTTTCCCATCTAAATCTTATGTCTTCCTATATCACTTGATGTTCAAAAACCTATTGATCCCAGCTTTGAATGTGCTCAAAAACAAAGCATTCACAGCCCCCTGAGGGAACCGTCCAATGTTGAACACACCAGGTAAAGAATGATCTCATCTCAGTGCTACATGGCTAACCTACTGCCTGAGTATCCCTTGCTAAGAAGCCACTTAATCCCTTCAGCCTTTAATATTTACCATTCATTTGTTCAATGGAGAGATGTTGAGAGTTACCCAGGATTGTCCTCATTTACATACCAATAATAACATTGCAGACATTTATTCAAAGAATTTAGAAAAAATTGTCTTTCTCAACCCATGAAAATGAGAAAAATGCCACATGCAAAGTGGAGGAACAGGACCTCATATTCTGCTGAGGTAGCTGGGTAGCTTACAACCCAAAGGTCTGAACATTGAATTGTTCAATCTTAGGTAAACAACCCTTCTCCTATTTCACACCTCTCTTCCCTAAGTCCCACCTGGATGTGCACCGATTTCTCCCTTTCCCCTCGCTCCGTCCCATTCCATTCATATTCTCTCCTCCGGCTTCACATTTCACTTATCTTCATTCTTATCTCATCTCACACTTTTTGTCTTCACCTTTGACCAACTATCTGCCAATTAACCCCCACACTGGCATCCACTTATCATCTGGCAAACTTTGCCTTGCCGCCACCTCTTCCAACTTTCTCCCCCCCCCCCCCCCCCCCCACTACAGTCAGTGGCTCCCAACTCGACACGTCACCTATTCATGTTCCCCAAAGATGTTGCCTGACCCACTGAGTTACTCCAACCCATTTAATGATCCAGCCTCCACAACCCTGTAGCGCTGTGAATTCCAGGGGTTCATCGCCCTCTGCAAAAGTAAATTACAATAATTCCTGTTTTAAATGATCTGCCCCTTGTCACTATGTTCTCTCGTTTGATTCTTTCCAACCGGTGACAACATCTCACCATCTACCCTGTCATGCCTCTAAGATATGTTGGCTCAAGAAGATCACCCCACATTCTGCTAAGCTGCAAAGAATATAGACCAATCTCTTTGAATCATAAAGTTGTACCATCACAGAAATGTTGCTCCTTCTTGACTGTGTCAACCTTTTTTTTGCCCATCCACATTAATCCCATTTGCCAATCCCCTATAAAACAATAGGGGGGGGGGGGGGGGGGGTTGACTTGTCCAGGTTTCAAGAGGATTTGGGTTACTTAATGGCGTGAATAGGGCAAATGGATTGATGATCACTTCATTAAGTTGTGTCAACATACCATCAAAGCTTTGTGGCCAACGAAGAAGCATCTCCCTCCCTTACATCTTTGGTATTCCAAGAAGGACTCAGGACATTGGAACACACAGGTCATTGCAGGTAATGCAAACTTGAAAACATCTTGACTGATTTTCTCAATAAAGTGGAATTAATTAGTTTATGGTGATCTGCACACAATGCAAACACACAGTGGCCTCCACAATGTGTGGGATGGTCGAATGCTCCAACCTTTAATGATAATGGAAATCGATCTTAATACCGTTGACACTTGTTATTTACAGATGAGCTGTTAAGTAATATTTTTTGAGGTGGGTTTTATTGTTAGGGGTATGGGTTTGTCAATGTGCTGTCTGCTGATGTGACAAATTGTTGCACTGAGCCTCTAAAGCACCTCCATGGGCAGATTCATTGCAACATGATCATGTCACATTCATACAGGTTGCAAGCGGTGGCAGGGTTGCATTCAGCATTGTAATAATAATAATAATAAATTTTATTTATGGGCGCCTTTCAAGAGTCTCAAGGACACCTCACAAAAATTTAGCAATTAGAGGAAAAACGTAAGCGGAATGAAATAAATAGTAGAGACATGACTAGTACACAAATTAAAGACAGAATTCAATTCAAAACACAATATGGGGCAATTCAAGCACAGATGAAAATGGAGGGGGACATGGGGGCTAAGGATAGGCAGAGGTGAAGAGATGGGTCTTGAGGTGGGACTGGAAGATGTTGAGGGACACGGAATTGTGGATCAGTTGGGGGAGGGAGTTCCAGAGCCTGGGAGTAGCCCTGGAGAAGGCTCTGTCCCCAAAACTGTGGAGGTTGGACTTGTGGATGGAGAGGAGACCGGCTGATGTGGATCTGAGGGACCTTGAGGTTTGGTAGGGGGAGAGGAGGTCAGTGAGATATGGGGGGGAGGGGGCGGGGGGCAGATGGTGGAGGGCTTTGTAGCTGAGGACCAGGATTTTGTAGGTGATCCGGTGGGAGATTGTAGAGGCTGTGTGACCATTTAGTAAACCACTTCCCTGCTCTTTACACAGCCTTGCAATTCTACTGCCCTCGTGGTATTTGTGTTCCTTTTTGAAGGTCGTTAAATCTACATTTACTAGGGGGCGGTGTATTCCAAAGGCAATAACTGGTAGTGTGGAAAAATAAAATGCATCATCGTCCCAAACAAACCGTTATTTCTGTTTACGCACCACACGGTGCAGACACGCACTGTCTAGTGGATCATTGGACAGGTATCAGGAATGAATTGCTGCTTAAATCGCCCACGACTGTTGCCCGGGACAGGCTTGGCTTCCACATAGCCCGTCTGTGGTTGTTTGATGAGATTTCATTAAACTAAACATGGAGACTGACCTAATGCAGACAAACAGCTTCAACGGAGATGGTCAGAAAAGTTAGCATGGATGTGGTGGGCCGAAGAGCCATTACTTTGCTACACCAATTTTGAAAAACAAAGTGGGGAAATGTTTTTTTTAAATATATTCCTGCATATAAAAAGGACATAATTGCAAAGCCATTAAGCCTTTCTATTGAACATAAGAATAGTAAAATTAATATTCGCTAGCAAATTAGGCTTTGATCCTATAACAAGGTTTCGAGGAGAAGATAGATCAGCAATGATCGAATGGCGGAGCAGGCTCAATGGGCCGAGTGGCCTCATGCAGCTCCTGCATTTTGTGTACACTTGCCACAATCTGCAGGTCAGTGCCCTCGGCCAAGGCCCCCGCCCACACTGACCATTGGCCGCAGGTGAATGCAAACAGCCACTGTAACCCTGGGTGTACTGACTCCCACACGCTGCCTGTGGCCGGCACTGAGAGACCATGACTACCCCCAGGGACCGAGCTGTGCTCCACACTATCCTCGACCCCAACAACCCCTTCGGACACGATCCCTGGTCCGAAACAGAGCACGAACTGGTCGATGACGGTGAGTCTCCGCTTCAGCGGGTTATAGATGGGAGGAAGGTTGCCTCAATGCAGTTGGTAAGACCACACCTGGAGTTTTGGTCTCCTAATCTGAGGAAAGACATTCTTGCCATAGAGGGAGCACAGAGAAGGTTCACCAGACTGATTCCTGGGATGGCAGGACTTTCATATGAAGAAAGACTGGATAGACTCGGCTTATACTCGCTAGAATTTAGAAGATTGAGGGGGGATCTTATAAAAACTTACAAAATACTTAAGGGGTTGGAAAGGCTAGATACAGGAAGATTGTTCCCGATGTTGGGGAAGTCCAGAACAAGGGGTTACAGTTTAAGGATAAGGGGGAAGTCTTTTAGGACCAAGATGAGAAAAGACATTTTCACACAGAAAGTGGTGAATCTCTGGAATTCTCTGCCACAGAAGGTAGTTGAGGCCAGTTCATTGCCTATATTTAAGAGGGAGTTAGATGTGGCCCTTGTGGCTAAGGGGATCAGGGGGTATGGAGAGAAGGCAGGTACAGGATACTGAGTTGGATGATCAGCCATGATCGTATTGAATGGCGGTGCAGGCTCGAAGGGCCGAATGGCCTACTCCTGCACCTATTTTCTATGTTTCTCACCCGATGGGCGGGAGGGTTCACGCTCACTGCTGCACCCGCTGAGTTTCTCCAGCACTTTTGTCCACCTTCGATTTTCCAGTATCTGCAGTTCCTTCTTAAACAGTAACGCAACGGGTCATCTCTGGATATAGGGTGTCGACCTGAAACGTCACTTATCCATGTCCTCCATAGATGCTGCCTCACCCGCTGAGTTACTCCAGCACTTTGTGTCCTTTTGTACACTAACCAGCGCCTGCAGTTCCCTGTTTCAGCATTCTGTCCATCGCCGTGTTTAGACAGCAGGTTTGACCCGGTGCTCGTGGATCAGGCGAAGGATCTGGAGCTCCGTGGAGTGGAACTGGCAGAGTCCGGCCATCTCGCCTCTGCTCTGGGACTGTTTGACCAGGCTGTCTCCATCATTCCCCAACGCCCATCCGCTTACAACAATCGTGCACAAGCTCTGCGGTTGAAGGGAGACACAGCAGGTAAACACTACAAAGGCCAAGTAAGATCAGCATTGGGCCAAATAGGACCGAGGTACATGCTTGTCAGTAGACGGTCTATAATTTGTATTTAAACATTGCAGAGTAGGGGAATCTTGAACCAGAGGTTTACTGTAGGTTTAAGGCAGGGGGGAAGATTTAATGGGAATTTGAGGGGTAACTTTTTCACACAAAGGGTGATGGGTGTATGGAACGAGCTGCCAGAGGAGGTAGTTGAGGCTGGGATTTACACAACTTTTATAAAGCAATGAGACAGATACATGGATAGGACAGGTTTAGAAGGATACTTGGGTGATTTACTATGATAAACAGGCTGGTGAATCTGTAGAATTCATCACCACAGACGGTTGTGGAGGACAAGACATAGAGTCTTGTCCTCCACAAGAGTTTAGAACGGAGACGCGGAAATACTTTTTCACACAGAGTTGTGAATCTGGAATTCTCTGCCTCAGAAGGCGGTGGAGGCAGGTTCTCTGGATGCTTTCAAGAGAAAGTTGGATAGGGCTCTTAAAGATAGCGGAGTCATGGGATATGGGGAGAAGGCAGGAACGGGGTACTGATTGGGGATGATCAGCCATGATCACATTGAATGGCGGTGCTGACTTGAAGGGCTGAATGGCCTACTCCTGCACCTATTGTCTATTGTTCATTGATTCACGGAGGTGTTTGGCTGACCAGCGGGTAATTTGTGCTCTAGGGGCTCTGAGTGACCTGGACAAGGCAGTGGAGCTGAGCGGAGGCAGAGGGTGGACAGCCAGCCAGGCCCTGGTCCAACGCGGTCTACTCCATCGGCTCTCTGGACACGACCCCGAGGCTCTGCGGGATTTCCAGCAGGCGGCGGGTCTGGGTAACGCCTTCGCCAGGAAGCAAGTGACCCTCATGAACCCGTACGCAGCGCTGTGCAACCGCATGCTGTCCGAGATGATGGCCAATCTCCAGAACCCCCCACCGTCCGTGTGAAGGGCCGTGTAACACTGGGGCAAGAATCAATGAGATACCATCACTCCCCATCAGTTAACCTGCTCTGACATAATTTGCTGTTCTTTGGCTCATGATATCATGCGTTGCGATGCTTCCTCCCTCCACAGCTGCTGATAAATTCACACTTGTTGTTCCTTGATCAGAATTAGCTCCAACAGAATTATCTCCCCATTGTTGCCTGTGTAGGTGGAGGTTATAATATTCACCCTGCTCACTAACTGGAAAACAACACTCTATCGCTGGTTAACAAAACCTGTTAGGATCCTAACTTATCACTGGTTACCAGATCCTATGACCATTGTGTGATGGAACCTAGTTCTACAAGTTGTCAATT
>NC_073408.1:1080000-1100000 GCF_028641065.1 Leucoraja erinaceus | reverse complement strand
TCAAAAATGAATGGAGCAGAATTAGGCCATTCGGCCCATCTAGTCTACTCCGCCATTCAATCAGGGCTGATCTATCTTCTACTCTTAACCCTGTTCCCCTGCCTCCGCCCCATAACCCCCGACACCCGTACTAATCAAGAATCTATCTCTGTCTTAAAAATATCAACCGACTTGGCCTCCGCAGCCGTCTGTGGCGATGAATTCCACAGATTCACCACCCTCTGACTAAAGAAATTCCTCCTCTTCTCCTTCCTAAAGAAGCGTCCTTTTATTCTGAGGCTGTGCCCTCTGATCTTAGACTCTCCCACTAGTGGAAACATCCTCTCCACATCCACTCTATCCAGGCCTTTCACTATTCTGTAAGTTTCAATGAGGTCTTCCCTCAACCATCTAAACTCCAGTGAGTACAGGCCCGGTGCTGTCAGATGCTCATCATATGTTAACTTGTTATTTGCGTTTGTGCATTAAGGTGCAGTGATGTTTTTCTGGCCCACATACAGGGGAGATGTAAGGACTGTGGTTGGGGTGTGGACATGGTGCTGGCTGGCTACGACTGTTTGGTTGGGGCATTCTTACTGCTGCACCTCGAAGCCTCCATTTGTTCAGGTACGTCAGCACGAGATGCCATTGGGCCTTCCTTCTCCGCAAGCACCGGGTAGTGCTGCTGCCTCACAGCCGCCAGAGACCCGGGTTCGATCCTGACTACGGGCGCTGTCTGTACAGAGTTTGTACGTTCTCCCCGTGACCTCATGGGTTTTCTCCAGGAGCTCCGGTTTCCTACGACACTCCAAACACGTACAGGTTTGTAGGTTAATTGGTTTTGGTAAAGATTGTAAATTATCCCTAGTGTGTGTAGGATAGTGTTAGTGAGCGGGGATCGCAGGTCGGCAGGTTAGATTATGGTAGTTTATGTGAGGTGTATCCCATCATGGAGTTGTGATCTGGGTCGCGGTGTGTTATTGATCCATTGTTATTGATCCGTGATACTGTTGTTGCAGAGATGGTGAAGCCGTTTGCTTTGATCAACGGGCGCCCGCGGCCAGTGGTGACGCTGGAGGAGAACGCACCCCGTGAGTTCACCTGTCGCATGGAGGGCTGGAAGTCAGTGCCCGTTGTCACCTGGTACCTGAATGGCAAGAGGCAGGAGAGTAATCAGACGGTGCTGGTGCCCAGCTCCAGTGAGAGCAGCAACAGCAGCTTCAGCACCTTCATCATCACCACCCGTCGCAAGGACAAGGAGCTCAACTGCTCCGCCACTGACCCGGTCAACGGCAAGACTCAGAACGCCAGCGTCATCCTCAACGTGCAATGTGAGTACCACCCTGCCTGGCACTGCGCGGGCATCGTTTGGCCGCGCGGGGCCGGTCCCACTTAGAAGAGCGGAGGGGTATGTAGTTGTGCGCGATATCACGCAGGGCTCCGAAATGTTTGTAGTGAACAAAATCTTCGCTCGCCAATGGTCTGTCCCACTTTGGCCATCAGTTACAACTACACACCCCTCCGCTCTTGTACGTTGGACCAGCCCCGCGCGACCATACGATGCCCGTACGCCTCAACGCGACCACGAGGTCGCGTAATCTGCGTGCCAAGGACACGTAAGTGGGACAGGCCCTTTAGACTTTAGAGACACAAGGTGGAACAGGCCCTTGACAATAGTCTACAGGATAGTTCATAGTAGATGATGTGAGTGTTTGTCAGCATGGACTTGTGATGCTGCCCAGCGATCCACCCATACACACACGCACACGCACGCACACACACACACACGCACACACACACACGCACACACACACACACACACACACACACACACACACACACACACACACACACACACACACACACGCACACACACACATACACGCGCACACACACATACACACGCGCACACACACACACACACACGCACACACACACACACACACACACACACACACACACCACACACACACACACGCGCACACACACGCGCACACCCACACACACACACACACACACGCACACACACGCGCACACACACACATACACGCGCACACACACACACACACACGCACACACACACACACACACACACACACACACACACACACACACACACACATACATACACACCACACACACACACACACACACACACACACACACACACACACACACACACACGGGACAGATTACAATCTTTACCAAAGACAATTTATCTACTATCCTGCACGTCGTTGGAGTGTGGGAGGAAACCAGACGCTAGTTTGGGCCGGGCACGACTTCACTCCTTGCAGCGCATGAGGCTGAGTCTTCCTTCACCCAGGGTCGGGGATCAAAAACTAGAGGGCATAGGTTAAAGGTGAGAGGGAAAGGTTTAAAAGGGACCCGAGGGGCAACGTTTTCATGCATAGGGTGGTGGGTTTATGGAAGGTGCTGCCTGAGCCGGTAGTTGCAGCAAATACAATAACTACATTGAAAAGACATTGGGTCAGGTACATGGATATGAAAATCTGGGTCCTACATGGGCAAATAGTGTAGATGGGGCATCTTGATTAGCACAGGCATGCTGGGCCGAAGAGCCTATTTCTGTTGTTTATGACTCTGTGACTCTGTCCTGTAAATTTAAATTTGTGAAAAATCTAACTGAGGAAAAATAGTTCTCTCTTTCTCCACAAAATGGCAGCGTTGAACCACTCAGAGCAAGGTTAAGACCATTAACTAACCGTACACTGAGTGGAGAATGTACAAAGGGATGTCGGGCAGTGGAGATAACTAACTAAGCACGGCTTGAACCGGGACCTTGGTGAATGTGGAATCTGCCACAACGTGCCCAGGCCATTGTGATGTCACCAGAGAGGGAGTTGGCTGGAAAAAGCGCGGCTTCATCTGAATAAAACGACAGCAGGAATATTAAAGGACGACTTCATTAAAATGCAAATGTACAACTGGTACAAGGAAAATCAATCAAGATTATTATTATTGGTGAAAATAAATGAAAGGTGCAAACCACCAAGACATAGAAAACCACTGTGGTGTCAAACTGCAATTGGGAAGCGTTGAGCTGCAGTAAGTTGTAGGCTCATCTCATCCCCACTCATCACCTTCCATAGGACTGCCTGGGTCTTGACTCTTTGTTAGTTAGTTGGTTAGTTAATTAGTTGATTGGTTGGTTGGTTAGTTAGTTGGTTAATTGGTTAGTTAATTAGTTGGTTAGTTAGTTAATTAGGTAGTTAGTTAGTTGGTTGATTGGTTGGTTAGTTAGTTGGTTAATTGGTTAGTTAGTTAGTTGGTTAGTTAGTTAATCAGGTAGTTAGTTAGTTAGTTAGTTGGTTGATTGGTTGGTTAGTTAGTTGGTTAGTTAGTTAGCTAGTTAGTTAGTTAGTTAGTTAGTTAGTTAGTTAGTTAGTTAGTTAGCTGGGTTTATTGTCACGTGTACTGAGGTACAGTGAAAAGTTTTTGTTGAGGTGCTATCCAGTCAGCAGACTATCAATTGAGCAAACACCTGTCCACATCTTGCTGTTATTGGCAGCCATTTACAGTTGAGGTCCTGAGCTGACGAATATCCTTTTATCAGACATTCCGTCACCTCTCCTGATAATTCCACCTTTAGACTTGCTTCATCTTTTGTTCTCTGTTTATACACCGAGAGGAATCGAGGACCAGAGGACATAGGTGTATGGAACGAGCTGCCAGAGGAGGTAGTTGAGGCAGGGACTATCCTAATGTTTAAGAAACAGTTAGTCAGGTACATGGATAGGACAGGTTTGGAGGGGTATGGGCCAAGCGTGGGCAGGTGGGACTGGTGTAGTTGGGACATGTTGGCCGGTGTGGGCAGGTTGGGCTGTAGGGCCTGTTTCCACACTGTATCACTCTGTGACTCTAAGTGTACAGGGCAGGCAGACAGTGCCGGTCTAACTCCTTGCTTCCCGTCTATTTCCCGCAGTTAAACCTGAGGTTGTCCGCATGGATGCTGAGTATAAGGAGCACAATGACTCGGGGCTGTTCCTGGCTCTGTTTGTCCTGGTCCGTGCAAACCCTCCTGCAACAATCACCTGGGTGGATGAGAGTGGCGCAGTGATTGTCAACACTTCCAACTTCATGATCTTGGACACCAAGAGTTACCCATGGTTGACCAACCACACGGTGCATGTGCAGCTAACCAGCCTGGCCAAGAACTATTCCTTCACCGCCGGCAACCAGTTTGGTGTCACCAACTCTTCCATCGGCTTTCATGGTAAAGGAAAAGCTCGGGGAACACGGCTCCCCTCTAACACTATCCCAAGTAAAGTGTTCTGTCGGCACAGCTTAGGACAGGCAGCATTGAGTTGTGGATGATTCATGGATAGAGTCAAGAAATTATAATTGTCATATGTGTAACAATCGAATAATGAAACTCTTCATGGGCCTGGAAACACAATATATACATAATATATAATTTTAAAAAATCAACAAATTCGCAACCCCAATTCTAATGCAAAAGCCTGAGGTCCTGAGGTCCTTAGTCCAACCAAATACAGCCCATATTTGATAGTTTAGTCAATATTGTGTAAGAAGATGATGTTGTTGGGAAGAAACTCTATTTGAACCTGGTGGGCATGGTTTTCAGACTCCTGTACCTTCTTCCCAACGAGCGGAGTGAAGTGAGACCTGGCCAGGGTGGTGTGGGTCAATGACGATGTTGGCTGCCTTTATGAGGCAGTGACTCCTGTAGATGGATACACGTGATGGACCGGGCAGTGTCCACCACTGTAATATCCAACTTTACTGGGTGGACGAGTTGCTGGACCAGGTCAAGATGCAGCTAACATCCGCTCTACGGACATCTGCAATATTTTACCCATTGACTGTCCCATGAATCTCATTTCATTCTCCACACGTTCTGATCAACTGGCCCCAGACTCCACCACTCACCTACACACCAGGTACAATTTACATTTAACCCACGGAGCCAAAAGCAATGACAATTCCACGTAGTTCTTGCACGATGTGATGAATCTGTACAGCAGCAACATGGCCATGCGTGGCCGTCTCCTCTGCCATAGGAGAATGGAATTTGCATCAACTCCTATTTATAATGACATAGAACATAGAGCAGTGTAGCACCAGAACAGGCCCTTCGACCCACCACATCGGTACCAAGCCTGATACCAGGATAAACTACTCTCATTTAGACAATAGACAAGACAATAGGTGCAGGAGTAGGCCATTTGGCCCTTCGAGCCAGCACCGCCATTCAATGTGATCATGGCTGATCATCCCCAATCAGTACCCCGTTCCTGCCTTCTCCCCATATCCCCTGACTCCGCTATTTTTAAGAGCCCTATCTAGCTCTCGCTTGAAAGCATCCAGAGAACCGGCCTCCACCGCCCTCTGAGGTAGAGAATTCCACAGACTCACAACTCTCTGCGAGAAAAAGTCTTTCCTCGTCTCCGTATAAATGTCTGCATATTATCCTTATCACACCGTGTGTCTACCTAAACGCTTCTTAGACACCATATTGTATCTGCCTTAACCACCACCCAGCTCTCTCCCACTTCAACGTTTAGAATGCATCATCCAAGCCGGTATTCCGTGCATTACTGAAGGTGCAATGCATGGTCCAAGTCGCCAACTTTGAACTAAGACGTTGATCTGAGACCACCTTTGCCGTGCCAGGTAGATGTGGGTGATCAGGTGGTTTTATTTCATAGAGCAGGAAGCTCCTCTACCTTGGCCAACAATTGTATCTTAATGACCAGCTCTAAAATAGACTCACTGGGACTTCTTCTTGTGTACGGCGTGCACAGCCTAACGTTGTTCTGTTTGATCTTGTGTTTGTGCACGCCAGGTTGATTGCATTCGTTGAAACAGAGTGGACCACGTGAAGGTTGCAATCTCCCACCCCCTCTCACCAGATTTATTCAAGAGAGAGTTAGGCTGAGCTTTTATTGTTAGCGGAATCAAGGAATATGGGGAGAAAGTAGGAACAAGGTACTGATTGTGGATGATCAGCCATGATCACAGTGAATGGCGGTGCTGGCACGAAGGGCCGAATGGCCTCCTCCTGCACCTATTGTCTATGTTTCTATGTGATTCCTACACTGTTGTCCATGGGATCATGTAACAGGTGGCAATGATGGTAATACAGGAGCACCTGGCTGGAGGTCACGTGTGTTGAGATGAGCTACAACCAGGGTTTGTGGGCTTTGGGTTGATGTGGGGGTGAGCACGGTGACTCTTGGCTTCATCTTCTCCCCTCTTGCCTCCAGGGTTTCTCCATGCTCGTGTGGAAGTGCCCATGTTGGTCATTCTCCTCGGCGGAGGCCTGGGCTTCCTGGCCATCCTGCTCCTGAACATCATGGTGCTGTGTATCATCTACCGCAGGAAGGAGAGCGCAGGTAAGACACCAGGTGCAGGTGTGGGGCAGTGACACCAGGTGCAGGTGTGGGGCAGTGACACCTGTGGTGCAGGTGTGGGGCAGTGACACCTGTGGTGCAGGTGTGGGGCAGTGACACCAGGTGCAGGTGTGGGGCAGTGACACCTGTGGTGCAGGTGTGGGGCATTAACACCTATGGTGCAGGTGTGGGGCATTAACACCTGTGGTGCAGGTGTGGGGCAGTGACACCAGGTGCAGGTGTGGGGCATGGACACCTGTGGTGCAGGTGTGGGGCATTAACACCTATGGTGCAGGTGTGGGGCATTAACACACTGTGGTGCAGGTGTGGGGCAGTGACACCAGGTGCAGGTGTGGGGCAGTGACACCTGGTGCAGGTGTGGGGCATTAACACCAGGTGCTGGTGTGGGGCATTAACACCAGGTGCAGGTGTGGGGCATTGACACCTGTGGTGCAGGTGTGGGGCATTGACACCAGGTGCAGGTGTGGGGCATTGACACCAGGTGCAGGTGTGGGGCATTGACACCTGTGGTGCAGGTGTGGGGCAGTGACACCAGGTGCAGGTGTGGGATAGTGACACCTGGTGCAGGTGTGGGGCATTGACACCTGTGGTGCAGGTGTGGGGCAGTGACACCTGTGGTGCAGGTGTGGGGCACTGACACCAGGTGCAGGTGTGGGATAGTGACACCTGGTGCAGGTGTGGGGCATTGACACCTGTGGTGCAGGTGTGGGGCAGTGACACCTGTGGTGCAGGAAGGAACTGCAGATGCTGGTTTAAACCAAAGATAGACACTAACTGCTGGAGTAACTCAGCGGGACAGGCAGCATCTCTTGAGAGAAGGAATGGGTGACATTTTGGATCGAGACACTTCTTCAGACAGGTTAGGGATAATGGAAACGAGAGATATCGACGGTGATGTGGAGAGAGAAAGAACAATGAATGAAAGATGTGTAAAAAAGTATCAATGATAAAGTAAACGGGCCGTTATAAGCTGTTTGTAGCAAAGATCGTATAGTATCTTTGGTTTGTAGGGTGAAAATGAGAATCTAGTGCGAGTTGGGTGGGGGAAGGATAGAGAGAGAGGGAATGCATTTGTATCTTTGGTTTAAACCAGCATCTGTAGTTCCTTCTTACACATGAAATTGTAGAGATCTCAGTGAAACACTTTGATTGTGTGCTTTCCTGTCATATGCATGATAGACACTCACAAATAAAACAGGTAATGCAGAGAGAAAATTACTAGAGTGCAGAATGTAATGTTCCAGCTTCACAGTGTTACAGATACAAAGGGCAGATAAAATAAAAGCGCAAGGCTGGGATTGAGGTAGGTTGGAAGATCACAGACTCTGATAGGGATTTGCAGCAAATTCAACAACATTTTCTTTTCATTCTGTTTCAGATGTAAAACCCAGCAGTGACTCAGTGATTCACAGGTAATTCATTGACTTGATTGCTGTTGACTTTTCATCCTTCATTTCCTCCTCTGCCCTTTCTTAGTCCATGCCTAGACTTTGCAACGAGTTCAGCAAGTTGACCCAAGTCCCACACAGCCAGCTACCTCTATCCTGACTGACACCGTCCCTGTCACCCTCTCTCTTGTGTTTGCTGATCTGTAACGCCCGCCAGCTGGCAGTGTCTGCAGTTTATAGACCCCTCTCTAGTTTTCAACATCCACCTGAGATGTCCCAACTTTTCTGGAGCACCCCTGAAGTTGATGGCTCTGCCACAGAGTAGCTGGAGATAACTTGTGGACTTGCACAGAGAACATGCAAACTCCACATGGGCAGCAGTGGTGGTCAGGATCAAACGGGGCCTCCAGAACCTGTGAGGACACGACTCTACCAGCTGAACCTCTCTCTACATCGACCTGAGACTTGTCTGGTGATCACTGGACTGTCCTGGTCTGGTATGTGTTGACATAACACAGAGAAAACAAATTAATGTTCATCCCAGCCCCAATCATCTGACCCGTACTTGGGACACAAGGACCCTCGTTAGAGCCCATGTTAGAGTGCAGTGAGAAGATAACTGACCATGGACCACTGGCCAAGGCCATGTAGAGCCATGTAACAGGTAAACTCAGCGACTGGCCCTCCACAAAAGACAGACACAAAATGCTGGAGTAACTCAGCGGGACAGGCAGCATCTCTGGGTGACGTTTCAGGTCGAGACCCTTCTTCACACAGAGAGTCAGGGGAGGGGGAGACGAGAGATATAGACGGTGATGAGACGGTGACTGTCCCTCCACCCACCCACGTGACAGTGTGTACTGATTCCCGTAACTCTCTTGTGTGTTTGTCACTGCAGCGACTCAATGAATGTTAAATGTGATGAGGCACACATTCCCAGAGAGAGCATCTCGCTCCAGTCCAACGTCCACCTGGGTCATAATCAGGATGTTCACGGCCCCAACCAGCCCCTCACAGGTAAGCTGGAGACTGCCCCCATCTCCCCTGACCTCTGTCTGTCTTCATGGCTTAAAGGTTCGAGTAAAGGTGGGGATATTGTGTAGTTCTGGGCTTTGGAAGGTGCCGGCATGGAGCAGCTCGGCTTGCCAGAGCCTCGGAGAGAAAAACTAAAAAATGCTGGGAACATTCGGCAGGTCAGGCAGCACCTGTGGAAAGAGTGGGGGGAGGGGGGGGGGGATGGGAGCTTGTTGATGGGGTGTGACCAGCGCACCATTGACTACTGTTGATTTTCTGGAGACTTGGTTGGTTGGGGAGCGTGGCATCTGTAGGCAAGATGACAACGAGTCGAGATCCAGACGCACACAGAGACCTGGAGTGTTGTTGGACTATAGACAATGACGGGGAGGGGAGAGATCATGAGGAGATGTGAACCCAAGGATATTGGATGGAAATACAAAGGCATTGTTGGATTGGCCAGGAAAGGCTGGAGGAGGGGTGAACGAGGTTGGATGTTTATAACAGCATGGTTTTCCTGTCTTCAACAAAACACAAGTGTGAGTACAATTCTTATTTGGAGTTTCTGAGTGTTCGCTAACTGCTCTACATTTCCACTTGTAGAGACCGATGAAGCATCGAAGCATCTGTCTGACCACCAGGCAACGGGCAGTGATCTGTCTGGTCAAGAAAATGCTGCAGACACAGACCCGAAAGGTAAATGGTTACGTACGTACACCCCCCCCCCTCTCCCAGTCCCCAACCCAACCACCCCCCCCTCCCAGTCCCAACCCCACCCCCTGTCCCAGTCCCACCCCCACCCCCCTCTCCCACCCCACACACCCCCTCTCCCAGTCCCAACCCCCCACCCCCGTCCCAGTCCCAACCCCCACCCCCCTCTCCCAGTCCCACCCACCCACCCCCCACCCCCTCTCCCACCCCCACCCCCTCTCCCAGTCCCACCCCCCACCCCCTCCTCCCAGTCCCAACCCCCACCCCCTGTCCCAGTCCCAACCCCCCACCCCCTCTCCCAGTCCCACCCCCCACCCCCTCTCCCACCCCCACCCCCCTCTCCCAGTCCCAACCCCCACCCCCTCTCCCAGTCCCAACCCCCACCCCCTCTCCCAGTCCCACCCAGCCGAGAATTAGTGTTGCGGGTTCACGTTTACAAGAGAGACTCACAGTCTCGTGCCCAGAGTAGGTGAACCAAGGACTACAGGATTAGGCTTAAAATGAAGGGGAAAAGATTTAATTGGAATCTGAGGGGTAACTTTTTCACAGGGGGTGGGGGCCGGGGTGTATGGAACAAGCTGCCAGAGGAGGTAGTTGAGGCTGGGACTATCTCAACATTTAAGAAACAGTTGGACAGGTGCATGGATAGGACAGGTTTGGAGAGATATGGGCCAAGCGCAGGCAGGTGGGACATGCTGGTCGGTGTGGGCAAGTTGGGCTGAAGGGCCTGTGTCGTGCTGTATCACTGTATGAAGGGTTGAAGGAGGGGTTCATCCTCAGCGTGCGTGTGTGAACTCAGTCAGTGTGTGAACAGAAGCTCACTTCCAGGGAGATGGACTAATATTTACACACCAGTACCGGGCAGTGTGCTAACATTGATGTGTGTTCTCTGCTGTGGTTAATATTTGAAAGGTTTCTCCAGCAGCGTGATTATATTTACGGAGCTGATTGCGAGTGTGTTCATATTTTATACACGTTGCTATGTGTGTTGGTAGATACAGGAGACCTCCTGTAGTGTTGCATTGTCTGTGTGACAACTCCCAGAGCATGTTAACATTCATGGAAGAGACATCCATGGGAATAATAACAGGGCAGAGAAACATAGGTGAAGGAGGAGGCCATTCGGCCCTTCGAGCCAGCACCGCCATTCATTGTGATCGTGGCTGATCATCCACAATCAGTACCCCGTTCCTGCCTTCGCCCCATATTCCCTCGATTCCGCTAACCCCGAGCACCTTTGATAATATTGGCAAAGTCCCAGGCAGTGTAACAATATTGATTGGGAATCACTTTGGGAGTGTATTAGTATTTAAAGGAACAAGTGATGAAGTGGACATATATAAGGTGTTCTGCCCTCTGACACTGTAAGCTAGAGTTACTACCTTACAGTGCCAGAGACCCGGGTTCGATCCTGACTATGGGTGCTGTCTGTACGCAGTTTGTATGTTTGCCCCATTTCTTCCAGGATATTCAGTTCCCTCCCACACTCCAAAGACGTACAGGTTTGTAGGTTAATTGTCCCTAGTGTGTGGAGTAGTGCTAGCATGATCGCTGGTCGGCACAGACTCGGTGGGCCGAAGGGCCTGTTTCTCTAAATTATACTAAACACAGTGGCTTGTGCGGGCTGATCACAGACATGTGTTTCTGTATCCTGGCTGCAGGAGTCCATCGTTTCCCGATGTCCGGACACCTCTACAAAGTCTCCAGTTTGAGCAGCGATGAGATCTGGCTTTAGTACCATGGGTCATTTGGTCACGGCCTGAAGGACAAAGGCCTGCCATGAATGTGGGGACACGCACAGCCCCCCCCCCCAACATCCAGCGATACAGGATTACAACGTGCAACTTTAAACCCCAATCTCCAAACCTCCTGGTGCCTTGGAATGACTGGACGGACGGTCGGTGTAAGCACGCAAAGAATTCCGGGGGACAGTTCATCCGATCTAGTTATTCACTGAAGCAACAGCAGGCACTTTGGGTGAGGTTGCTCCCCTGTCCATTTTGAGCAGAAATTTAGATTCACAGAATTAAACCCTGTTGAAGGGCCTTCATCTTGTGACAGTTTGAATGTACTTCCCAATTAATCTGGCCTGCCCCAATTTTGTTCCCAAACCTGAGATCCACTTTCTGTATCTTTCTCTTTGCTTTTCCTTTTGTACCAGTTTGACTTGATGTGGTGTTGCAGTAAGCCCTCGTTGTAGGGGAACATCGGGAGGGGAACGGTCCGAGTTACTGATGTCCATTATAACTGAGTGAGGGATTATCATTGTGTAAGTAGCAGAAACATACAACAGCAGCTGCTGGTTAATGCACAGAGTGCTGGAGTAACTCAGCGGGTCAGGCAGCATCTATGGAGCTAAGGAAATAGGCAACGTTTCGGGCCGAAACCCATAAGGGTTTCGGCCCGAAACGTTGCCTATTTCCAGAAGGATTTCGGTCCGAAACGTTGCCTATTTCCTTAGCTCCATAGATGCTGCTGCACCATAACTCAGTGGGTCAGGCAGCATCTGTGGAGAACATGGATAGGTGACGTTTCACAGAGTGCTGGAGTAACTCAGCGGGTCAGGCAGCATCTATGGAGCTAAGGAAATAGGCAACGTTTCGGGCCGAAACCCATAAGGGTTTCGGCCCGAAACGTTGCCTATTTCCAGAAGGATTTCGGTCCGAAACGTTGCCTATTTCCTTAGCTCCATAGATGCTGCTGCACCATAACTGAGTGGGTCAGGCAGCATCTGTGGAGAACATGGATAGGTGACGTTTCACAGAGTGCTGGAGTAACTCAGTGGGTCAGGCAGCATCTGTGGAGAACATGGATAGGTGACGTTTCACAGAGTGCTGGAGTAACTCAGCGGGTCAGGTAGCATCTATGGAGAACATGGATAGGTGACGTTTCACAGAGTGCTGGAGTAACTCAGTGGGTCAGGCAGCATCTGTGGAGAACATGGATAGGTGACGTTTCACAGAGTGCTGGAGTAACTCAGCGGGTCAGGCAGCATCTGTGGAGAACATGGATAGGTGACGTTTTGGGTCGGGACCTTGGTCTGGTCCTGGAGCCTGGAATCCAGGTGAGTTGCCAGCCCCGGCTCGCTGGTGGTCGGGGGGGAGGGGGAGGGGTGAGGATGGGCGGAGTCGATGGTCGATGGTCGATGGTCGCTGCCCACGGGCGGCCAGAGTGCAGGTGAGGGTCAGCGGTGGGGGGGTGGAGGCAGGAGTGGCCCTGAAAGTGACCGCAGTAGGTCTGTCCAGGTGGCGGCACTAGCCTGGGGTAGCGGGTGCGGCTAGTGGCCGGAGAAGTGGCTGTCGGTAGGTCAGTCCGCTATAACCAAAATCCACCATTCGTTGGTCCATTAAAAAGGTTTACTCTACCTGATTGAATATCACACAAAGCGTTTCACTGTACATATACAATAATAGAAACATAGAAATTAGGTGCAGGAGTAGAGGCCATTTGGCCCTTCGAGCCTGCACCGCCATTCAATATGATCATGGCTGATCATCCAACTCAGTATCCCGTACCTGCCTTCTCTCCATACCCCCTGATCCCCTTTAGCCACAAGGGCCACAACTAACTCCCTCTTAAATATAGCCAATGAACTGGCCTCAACTACCCTCTGTGGCAGAGAGTTCCAGAGATTCACCACTCTCTGTGTGAAAAAAGTTCTTCTCATCTAGGTTTTAAAGGATTTCCCCCTTATCCTTAAGCTGTGACCCCTTGTCCTGGACTTCCCCAACATCGGGAACAATCTTCCTGCATCTAGCCTGTCCAACCCCTTAAGAATTTTGTAAGTTTCTATAAGATATAATAAACCTAAACTTTGTAGACAAAATTGCTGGAGAAACTCAGCGGGTGTGGCAGCATCTATGGAGCGAAGGAAATAGGCAACGTTTCAGCCCGAAACGTTGCCTATTTCCTTCGCTCCATAGATGCTGCCGCACCCGCTGAGTTTCTCCAGCAATTTTGTCCACCTTCGATACTCCAGCATCTGCAGTTCCTTCTTAAACCTAAACTCTGTCCTGGTTTGCCCCCAAAAAGGTTTGCAAATGACACTACATCCATGTACATAACCCAGCTGCCTTTTTAAAAAAAGTTGTCAGTGAATTTGCTTCCCCACCTTCTTTAAGAACGTATTTTGAGGGTCACGATTGGTTGCAAAATAAATACCAAGTCTCCCAATCATCACAAGGTGTAACCAGGCCCTTCGGCCCAACTTGCCCATGCTGACTGTTGCTGGCTCTTGTGCCTATGGATGTGGCAGCTTCCTGGCAGCTCCATGATCCCTGGTTCTCATCTTGTACATCTCCTCTCTGCATCTCTAAGGCCTTGACCACAAGAAATGATTCTTGTTTTCTTTAAGCACATTCACTAGGTTTTTTTTAAACACACAATGGCAAAGTGCTGGAGGAACTCAGCGGGACAGGCAGCATCTCTGGAGACAAGGAATGGGTGACGTTTTGGAAGAAGGATCTCGACCTGAATCGTCACCCATTCCTTCTCTCAAGAGATGCTGCCTGTCCCGCTGAGTTACTCCAGCATTTTGTGTCTGCCTTTGATTTAAACCAGCATCTGCAGTTCTTTCCAATACAAGATTTCATCAACATCATTTTCAAGCCTAGGATTTCTACAAGAGCTATGGGTACCATCTGAAAATTCCTCTCCAAATCACATACCAGCCTAATTGGCAAATACATTGCTGAATAATGGGGTATAATCCTTAATAAACAGGTTCTCGGTCGAGACCCTTCTTCAGACTGGCGTGACGGGTTCCAGGCCTGAGTTACAGTCTCTTCCTCTATGTCCTCGACCCCCATCGAATGACCCGATCACAAATACCCTGTGAGGTTCACAGTGCGTTCCCTCTATAGAATAATGTTATAGATGGCCATCAGCAACGTTCTGTGTTCTCACCCTCTATCCTCAGTGGCACGAAATCTTTCCAAATCTGTCTTTCAAAAGTCAACATTGTTTTGCGTTCCTTAGTACATATTTTTCTACATTTTTATGCACATTTTCTCTTGGCAGGAAGAATGCTTTTAGTAGAGGGGAGTGAAACACTGTCAAATTGTATGTTATAGTTCATTCTTGGGGTGTGGGCATGTATTGGCTGTCCTGAATGTCCCAGAACATGGTGGGGAGCCGACTTAATTCACCGTGTGTAGAGAGAGTGGAGCGTTCATGCCCAAATGATCAAAGCAAGCGATGGCAGCAGATCCAACGCTTACAGATCACGTCTGGAAACATCAAGACATACAAAGTGCTTGGTTGGATTTGGTGGCAATGAAGATGTTTGTGTTGACCCTGGAGCTCATAAACGTTCTACGTAGAGAGCTAGCTGAAATATTGGGGAGCAGGGGAGTGCTAATGTTAGATTGGACAGTAGCATCTTGCCTATAGAACCGTGGAAGGTAGGAAGGCTCACATTTGAGAGACCCTGGGAAAGAGAGGACTTGATTTGGAAATTGAGATGACCCTATTGTAGATACAATGCGATGCAATGAAGCTTTGGAGAAATAGCACAGAAACGTTCTGAAGGCCGCTGGCTAGAGTGGTTTTATTAACTCGGGAGAGAGTTGGGTGTTGGAATTGAGAAAGGTTCATCATTTAACAGTTGTGTTCCTGAAGAACTAAATCACTCAGCCCTCGGGATGCTGGCCACATCAGCAGAACACAGACTAAAGACAAGCACAAGGGGAAAGCCCTGTGAACACCATCCAACTTATACCCAGTGTCTGAGACAGAGGCAGGGCTCAGAGGAACACTGGAGTTTAGAAACTGGGAAAGGGTTTGAGGGACTGTGCAGAGATTGTGGGAAGGGAGAAGATGAAGGTGGGAGATGGAGGGGAACAGGAAGAAAGCTGGAGGTTGTAGATGACAGGAAGGGGAACAATTGCAGTCCCACATATTAGTTGGGACTCCATAAACCACTTCTGCTTTTTGATATTCAGCGGATGAAGAATGTTTCTAATTGACAATGAATGTGTTGGGAATGTATGTTAATGAAGTGCATGCAATATTACAGCAGGTCTGACAATGGTTTAATGCAGATGCCAAACAATTGGTAGATATGCTTAAGGTGCTGCCATTTATTGTATTCATATTGTTTAATAATGCAAGATTATATCTCTGTTTTATATATATATATATATTAAATTAAAACATGATGCTGTGAATCTGGTAATACTTCGGTAAATAGATCTCTAAACTTGATCAGCCATGGTCGGATGGTGGAGTAGACTCAATGGGCCGAATGGCCTTATTCTGCTCCTGTGTCTTATGGCCATGATATAATTAAACATATATAATAATGCCACAAACCATAATATTTCAAGCATTAAGCAGATGTGACTGCTTTGTTAATATGTCTCATGTAACAAAGATTGAAACAGCTGGACACAGTGCTGGAGTAACTCAGCGGGTCAGGCAGCATCTCTGGAGAAAATGAATAGGTGATGTTTCAGGTCGAGATCCTTCTTCAGACTGGAAGATGTGTGTGTGTGTGTGGGGGGGGGGGGGGGGGGGGGGGGGGAGAGAGGTGGGGAACCAAAGATCCAAAAGCTGCAAGATCTGGGTCAGTCCCAGGATATATTTCTTACAGTATACATTGTTGGACATCAACATTTACCTTTAACATCGACGAGAGTTTCTATCTGCACTGCAGGAATGTTTATAAAACAAATCTGGCCATTTAAAAAGCTCTTAGGTCACAGAGACATAGAGCATTTGGGAGCCAGAGCACGCTCGGCTGGGAGTTTTGGTGGTGCCCTTTATATGGAGACTCTTTGCATAACTTGGTTATGCAAAATAAATAATATCACTGTGACTTGCCACATGTGGGATGACAGATGGCGCAATGGGCTAAGTGTTCGGCTGGCGACCGGATGGTAGCCGGTTCGAATCCCGCTTGGAGTGCATACTGTCGTTGTGTCCTTGGGGCAAGACACTTCACCCATCTTTGCCTGTGTGTAATGTAATGTAATTATGTGAAGCACTTTGGGGTCAATGCAAGTTGACTAAAAATGTGCTATATAAATAATATTATTATTATTATTATTACATGTGACAAAGTATACATTCATTCATTCATTTAATCATTCATTCATTCATTCATTTATTCGAGGAGCTGCAGTGCAATGGCGGGGGCCGATGGAGAACATCTCAGTTAGCTACTGGTGGAGTGTGGTGGTGACTGTGTTACTGGTCAAGGTTGCAACAGCTGGAGAGGTGAAGCAACAACTCTACTGAGTGTGTCAGTGGGGCCACAGAGGAAGGACTGGAGAATCTTCGTAGTGACTTGAATTTGAAGTCCTAGCTTTACCTTGAGTGCTGCCACAAAGACCATGAACACCTTGCCTCAGCTTTAGATAGTGTTGGAGCAGGGCTGGAGATCTGGCTGGTCATCGGAGGTTGCCGACAATCTCTCAGTCATCTGGTTGAACCAAGGACAGTGCAGACTGATTGTTATTAATGAACAATGGTCTCCTTGTGTATCGGGCAATAAAGGAATATTAAAAGTATTTGGGGTTATGAAAAATCAACTTTCTTTACCAATCAATTAAAACAACTCGTAGTTTCTGGGTAGACAAAAGTGTTGGAGAAACTCAGCGGGTGAGGCAGCATCTATGGAGCGAAGGAAATAGGCAACGTTTTGGGTCGAAACCCTTCTTCAGACCGAAAGGTTCCCTATTTCCATCGCTCAATAGATACTGCCTCACCCGCTGAGTTTCTCCAGAATTTTTGTCTACCTTCGATTTTCCAGCATCTGCAGTTCTTTCTTAAACAGCTCATAGTTTCTGGGGTGAGGTTAATACCTGTGTTATTTCCTTTTCACTTTGAAGCCTGTTTTGTGTGAATTCACTCTAAATCCTACCCCTTGGACTGGCATCCATTGTGCAGGTGCTCAGGTGAGGCGTCACTGACTCCTATATACCTGTTGTACCAAATATCACCATGAGAGGGTACCCTGGGTCCAAACGCATCCACTCCAGTTGCTACACACAATGTATGTCCACAAATTGGATCTATTTACATATACGTTGACACACCTGCTTGGTGCACCATCTCGCTCCTTCTCCCCCTAGACGGAGCAAAGATACAGTTCTCCTGGTGCTCATCTGTCACCCCAACAGCCTCCATCTTCCCACATTTCCGTCACCTCCAGTGTGGTCCCACCACTTGCCACATCCTCCCATCTGCCCCCCTTCCTGCAGAGACCACTCCCTCCACAACTCCTTGGTTCACTCATACCCTGACTCAAGATTGTTAAGGGCTTGGACACGCTAGAGGCAGGAAACAAGTTCCCGATGTTGGGGGAGTCCAGAACCAGGGGCCACAGTTTAAGAATAAGGGGTACACCATTTAGAACGGAGATGAGGAAACACTTTTTCTCACAGAGAGTGGCGAGTCTGTGGAATTCTCTGCCTCAGAGGGCGGTGGAGGCTGGTTCTCTGGATGCTTTCAAGAGAGAGCTAGATAGGGCTCTTAAAAATAGCAGAGTCGGGGGATATGGGGAGAAGGCAGGAACGAGGTACTGATTGGGGATGATCAGCCATGATCACATTGAATGGCTGATTTCAAAGGACCAAATGGCCTACTCCTGCACCTATTGTCTATTGTCTATTGCCACCCAAACCATCCCCTCCCCAGGTAGTTTCCCCTGCAACCAAAGGAGATGTCACTTGTCTCTATACCTTCTCCATCACCTCCAGCCAGGGACCTCAAGAGACCTTCCAGGTGAGACAGAGATTCAGGTGCACCTCCTCTAACCTCATCTACTGCATCGGTGTTACCAATGTGGACTCCTGTACATCGGTGAGACCAAACATAAGACTCGGTCCACCAAGGCCCACTGGATGTGCCGGTTGTTAACTATTTTAACTCCCCCTCCCATTCCCAATCTGACCTTTCTGTCCTGGGCCTCCTCCATTGTCAGAGTGAGGCCCAGCACAAATTGGCGGAACAGCTCCTCATATTTCGCTTGGGCTGCTTACACCCCAGCGGTATGAACATTGACTACTCTAACTTCAGGTAGCCCTTTCTTTCTCTCCCCATCCCCACCCCCTTCTCAGTTCTCCCACTAGTCTTACTGTCTCCCTCGGGGGATGTGTAACATTTTATCGTATGGTATCATGAGGAAGGAAAACATTTAAAATGATTGTTTTCATTAGATACCCAATTTAATTAGATACCCACCCAGCCCTCAGTAACTTTCTCAGTAGTGTCAATAAACACTGATTTAGTATTGAACTACATTATTGTGCATTACATTACATAACTTGGTAAAACTTGCACATTAGTTTCAAGTTGTCACTCATTGTCCTTGTTACATGAAAGCTTTTTAACTCCTTGATACATGGGAACAGACTGAAGCATCTATGGAGTTTCACAGACTGAGGCATCTATGGAGACCCTTTGGGTCTCGACTCGAAACGTCACCTATTCCTTCGCTCCATAAATGCTGTCTCACCCGCTGAGTTTCTCCAGCAATTTTGCCTGCCTTCGATTTTTCCAGCATCTGCAATTCTTTCTTAACCACCTCACAGTCTGAAGCATTGGAATGGGATGGAAGGGAAGGTTTGCTCCACATTTACTTCCATCTGCTTGTCACGAACCATCCTCCTGTTTTGTCATTAATGTATTATTATTATTATTATTATTATTAATGTTTAGTGTTTTCTGAGCCATTCGTAACTGTCACTGTATGTCATGTTGTTACTTGTGGACGGAGCACCAAGGCAAATTCCTTGTATGTGAATACTTGGCCAATAAACTTACTTACTTATAATCTTATTCACTGCAGATGTTTTGGAAGTGAAGTTGGGGTCATTTGTCTTATGTAATGAATGTACCTCAGAACAGAGAATAATCGCACATTCATTGAATCATTGCATTCCACAAATTGTGCTGCAATTGTGCTTACATAAGGCCAATTGTCTCCACACCTTCGCTAGACTTCAATGCTTGAGGAATGTTAGAACTCTGGGACATTTGCGTTTGATAAATGTCATTGAATTATAAAAGGCAATGAAGGTCAGAATCCTTCAGATATGGTTTACATAACTGTCCTGTTCACTAGTAGTTTTAATTATAGTCCATAATAATGATGTATGTCATGATTGATGGTCATTTGGACAATTGATCTGGTTAACTGTGGCTGTTGAATGGGTATTGGTGTGGATTGGTGAAGACTGACGATGGCTTATGACCATGTGCCGTTTCATGGAGGAATTTTCATTTATTGATCTTTGGGCTGTGGGTGTTGCTGGAATGGTCCTCAACCCTTGGGAAGGCGGTGAGGAGCTCACCTTGGTGATGCTGCCACAGTGCTGGAGGGGAGGGAGGATCAGCAGGAATGAGGAAGCAGCAAGTCCTTCCACGTCAGGGTGGAGTGGGGCCACCTGCAGGGGTACATGCTGGTTGGGGTGTTCCCATGAACCTGCTGCCCTTGTACTTCCTGGTGGGAGAACTCACAGGGCTGGGCAGTGCTGGCAGAGTAGATGGATCTGGTGTTTAAGAA
>NC_073408.1:1055000-1072500 GCF_028641065.1 Leucoraja erinaceus | reverse complement strand
ATATGGAGAGAAGGCAGGCACGGGTTATTGATAGGGGATGATCAGCCATGATCACAATGAATGGCGGTGCTGGCTTAAAGGGCCGAATGGCCTCCTCCTGCACCTATTGTCTATGTTTCTATTCCACTTTCTCATCCACTCCCTACACAAAAGGAATGATTACAGAGGCTATTAACCTACAGACCCACCTGTTATTGGGATGAGGGAGAAAACCAGACCCACACGGGGCTGTGCCGTGGAAAACTCTGCCAGGTGCAGAAGAACCTTCTGGAACTTGGTCGCACAAATGGGAAGTAAATGGGAATTAGGCTCTTACCGTGGTGGGGCCTCTTCAGTTCTCGGTCTTGGCTGCTGTCTCTGTTGCTTTAAACAAAGAGGAGAGAGCAATGTTAAAACACCATGCAATACCTGAACAGGGGAAGATGAAACACAGTCCTGAGTAAAAAGTGTCAGCAAACTTAAACTGAGCGTAATAGCCAAGTGCAACTATCCACTTAATTATGGTTAACACCTAACTTCAATTTAACTAAGCTTCACTTCCTTAACTCTCCCATTTTTCATATTCCAATAACGCACTGCTCAATAATTTCTGAAATCATCCAAGCACAAAACCAATCAAATAGTAGATATATTGTAACTCACATTTCACAGTTGTGGCTGAGTTTTGCATCGTAATTTAGCATTTCAATACACAACCAATATTGAGGATCCTCTCACTCCGACAGCTACGCTACCAGATGTCTCTTTGCCAAAAGTCAGAGCAGTCCAAGTCCAAGTCCTAATCCTATCGTGAAATGCCCCGTGCAGTTCAACGGCAGCTTGATATTATATATTCAGGGTGAAAGCTCTTTAGCCTTTCAGTCACGGAACTGTACATCAACGGAAACGGGCTCAAATATTCTGCCCAAGTCTGAAGCAGGGTTTCGGCCCGAAACGTTGCCTATTTCCTTCGCTCCATAGATGCTGCTGCATCCGCTGAGGTTCTCCAGAACTTTTGTCTACCAACTTTTCTGCACTGGCCAAGTTGCATAACTGAGCTCATCCCTCTTAGAAACATAGACTATAGATGCAGGAGTAGGCCATTCAGCCCTTCGAGCCAGCACCGCCATTCAATGTGACCATGGCTGATCATCTAGAATCAGTACCCCGTTCCTGCTTTCTCCCCATATCCGTTAGCCCTAAGAGCTACATCTATCCTCTGTGTGAAAAACCTGCTTCTTGGGTCTCTTTTAAATTTTGTGTCTCTCACTTTAAACCTATGCCCTCGAGTTATAGGCCCCACTAACCTGGGGAAAAGACTGTGGGCTATTCACCTTGTAAACGTAAATTGACCCACTGTGTGTGTGGAGTGGATGAGAATGTGAGAAAATGCTGAACCAGTGGGAAAGTGGAGGAGGATTGGCCAAATGTAGTGAACTTCCACCACAGGGATGAATGCTGTGTTAAATTGTTAGTGTGTTTTTGTGTGTTCTTCTTTCATTGTACCGCTGCTGGCAAATTCATTTCACTTGCACTTTACGTACAAGTGACAAATAAAACTGATTGATTGATTGATTGAATAGATGTCAGACGTGGACTTAGTGGCCAAAGCACCTGTCTCCATGCTGTATCTCTAAACCATGTAACAAGCCTTTGAAGGGGATACATCATGTGTATCTTAATATGCACATTCACCATTGTGTGGATCAGAGGATCCTTCCTGTACTCTACATAACCTTCCTGTACTCTACATAACTGCTGTCTTGATGAGAAAGTAATTTGGGTGATCTTAGTTCATGCATTAGGCACATTAAGTCCCCTTTTGCAGTCTGGGTCGATGCAAGACTCCCAGCGTTAGTGTTTCACTGTCTGGAGCAGGTAGTCCACGCTTACGTTTGTCGATGATCGGAGTATCCACGCGGGCCTCCTCATCACCAGGTGACCTGGAGAGAAAGGAAATGTAAAAGAGGATCAGAGCATAGATGCACCAGCACTGATCTGATTTTTTCAGACAATATTTACTTGTTGCATCACCAATCCCAACATAAATAAAACTCCCTCTGCACAGTATCCAGTATTCCCAGAGCAAGGTCAGCGCAGGTCTGATAGAAAGACCCTTCTGTATCATCCCAGTAAGCATGTTCAGTCTAGATCTGGCAGTGGACCAGATCAATGGGACAGCTTTAGTCTGTATCTAATCCACTAGATACAAACCAAGACTCTACAAAGTCCCAAAGACTTTTGACAAAAATAAATCGAGGAGCAAAAGGAAATCCATCTTGGAATCATTTGTCTTTTTACTGTGACTGGAAATGAAACAGCAAATGGTGTCATGTTTAAGAAGGAACTGCAGATGCTGGAGAAATCGAAGTTAGACAAAAATGCTGGAGAAACTCAGCGGGTGAGGCAGCATCTATGGAGCGAAGGAATAGGTGAATTTTCGGGTCGAGTCTGAAGAAGGGTCTCGACCCGAAACGTCACCTATTCCTTCGCTCCATGGATGCTGTCTCACCCGCTGAGTTTCTCCAGCATTTGAGTCTACCTGGCAAATGGTGACATGATTAGTTTGTTGCCACCACATGTACCGAGATACAGTGAGAGGTTTACATGGTCACTGACTTGGTGTCAAGTCCTGCTGCTTGGTTCAATGAGGTCACATCTGATCAATAACATCACTTATCTTTATCTTACTCAAGATGCTCTGCCTGGGGGCAGTAATGGTCACATCTGCAGCAGATGTTGCTGGGATGAGGTGGGTGCAGAGATAGTTTTACGACCGAGCGTGTGGAAAAAAACCAACTTCAGGCTTTGAATGGACCAGCCCCAATTCTTACGCTGGTCTTTCTTATTTTTGTCCAAAGTCTTTGGGACAGTGTAGACGAAGCTTCACCTGTATCTAGTGGATTAGACATTGACTAAAGATTTCATGTTCAGGATTTCCTCAGGCCTTTGACCCTTGTTAATGTTACCGGAGAGAATACTGAACACAATGGTCATGCATAGTCATGCAAGCTGAGTCATTCTGGGCCGCTGTGTACAAGACACTGCTGCCCTCTGATACTCAACTCTGGTGGTCTCACCCCCCCCAGCCACTCAGTGCCATTACCTGGGCTTCTGGTTGAAGCTACAACGACATTTCCGACCTGCAAGAAATGACAGGAATGAGACATTCTGTACAACTGGACCAGCAGGGTTTACAGATTCAGCGCGGAAACAGGCCCTTTGGCCCACCGAGTCTGTGCTGACCAGTGATCTCACACACTAGCACACTGGGGACAATTTACAATCTTTACCAAAGCCAATGAACCAACAAACTTGTACGCCTTTGGAATGTGAGAGGAAACTGGAGCACCCGGGGAAAACCCACGTGGTCACGGGGAGAACGTACAAACATTGACCACCACCATGCTGCCTAAAGGAGAGGTCAGTCAGCTCTTTAACCCTGTTATACTATTTAATTATTTAATGTCATTAGTTTGCTTGTCCTTGGCCAGCTCTGACCCATCCACAATATATGACACAGCTCCCAAAAAGCCACACGGCCAACGTGATCACATACTATCTATCGCATGGCTAATGAAGGTGGAATAAAGAATGGCCACAGGGTGAGTGGAAACATCCTGTATACTCACTCAGGATCAGCAGGATGCCAAGAGTAAAGAGAATGACGGCAAACACCAGGCCTCCGATCCGTAGAGTCTTATAATCTACAAAGAGATCGTCATATATTTAGTGTTACACAAAAAAGCTGGAGAAACTCAGCGGGTGCAGCAGCATCTATGGAGCGAAGGAAATAGGCAACGTTTCGGGCCGAAACCCTTCTTCAGACGTCATATATTTAGTGTCTGATTTGCAAACCCTGTCAATCCCGAAAACGAGAGAAGTATTGTTTTTGATTGTGAAAGACACAGCATGGAAACAGGCCCTTCCACCCACCTAGTCCATACTGGCCATCGACCACCTACTATCCCACTCTCGCATCTGCTCCCCACAAACTCGGGGCAATTTACAATTAACCTGCAAACTTGTACGTCTTTGGGATGTGGGGGGGAAACCGGCGAATCTGGGAGAGCGTGCAAACTTCACACAGACAGAACCCGGGGTCAGGATCGAACCTGGGTCTCTGGCGCTGCGTGGCAACAACTCTAGCCGCTGCACCACCGCCTGTTGTAACATGTTTGAAGACCCAGCACAGAAAGAGATACTGGGGCCATCAGTCTGCCCTTAGAACATCATCACCTTGATACACAAGTATACTCTTTCAGTATTCATTCAATTACTTTTTCAAAGTTGGCATTACAAACACTCTTGGAGGCAACCCATTCCAGATCATGAATAGTGACAGAAACAATCTGTATATAAAGCAACTCCTGCAGGAGGATGACAGCGTGCGTGTGTGTGTCTGCGCGCATGTTTGTGTGAGTATGCATCTGCATGTGTGTGTGCGTGTGTGTGTGCACATGTGCGCTTGTGTGAGGGTGCAACGTTGATGGGCTTCATTGCCGAGACAAATGGGAAAATTGATGATAACTTTCTAAAAGCACAAAGATTGAGGCTGTGGCATGGTGCTGGGAGATTGCCAGTCCACTAAGTGTTGGGAAAGATAACTGTGATGACAGTGGCCTGGATCATCAATAGACGCAGCACTCCAGGGTGTAACATAATAAACAGTGCTTAAGCAATTTTAATTAAAAAGAAAATAGGAACAAATAATTGAGCCACTCACCGTAAAAAAACTGGTCTTTGCCTTGAAATGTCGAGGACATGAAACACAACAACATAGATAATAGGTCAATGTTCACAGTAGCAACGTCTCACAAACTGGAACCCCTAAGTTACAGGAGAACAGGCAGAGAGAAGCAGAACAACCTCTTTCTCTTCTGCCTCACATATACATCCTACACATAGTGTGTTCACAGCCAGAACGTGCATGCACTTGTCACACACACACACACACTGCCCCATTGCACACACACACACACACACACACAATGGGTCACACACACAGTAGCCCCATTGCACACACACACAACACTGCCCCATTGCACACACACACACACACACACACACACACACACTGCCCCACTGCACACACACACACACACACACACACACACACACACACACACACTGCCCCATTGCACACACACACACACACACACTGCCCCATTGCATGCACGCACACACACACACACACACACACACACACTGCCCCATTGCACACACACACACACACACACACACACACACATTGGCACACAGACACACACACTGGCACACACAAACACACTGACACACACACACACACACACACACACAGACACACACACACACACACACACACACACACACACACACACTGCCCCATTGCACACACACACACACACACACACACACACACACACACACACACACACACACACACACACACACACACACACACACACACACACACACACACCACACCTCTCCCTGGGCACAGGCCAAACCCTCACCACTTGTCTCCCATTGTCCATGTACATCCCACTGGGATAGATTGTAATCACATCCACCCAGCCATCCATCCATCCCTCCCCCATCCCACTCCATGGTCTTCCCAGTGTAACCTTCAGCACAAACCTTCCATCTAAACCCTCACTGCACTGCAGGTATTTGGGATGGGGGAGGAAACCGGAGCACCTGGAGAAAATCTGTGCAGTCACAGGGAGAACATGCAAACTCCACACAGACAGCACCCGGTCAGTATCAAACCCGGGTCTTTACTGCTCGTGAGGCAGCTGCTCTACCCGCTGCAACACTGTGCCGTCCCATCAGAATGAGGGCATAGATATTTTATATTGATTTAAATGATTTACTTCTGACTTCCACTGTAAATTCCAGCATACACTTTCATCATGATAAATGCCATTGCAAACACGTTACACTGTAAATGGATTATTTGTTCAATGTGTGGATGATATTTCCACTGGGCAAATTTGCACTGCTTAGAGTCATGAGTCATAGAGTGATACAGTGTGGAAACAGGCCCTTCAGCCCAACTTGCCCACACCGGCCAACATGTCCCAGCTACACTAGTCCCACCTGCCTGCGTTTGATCCATATCCCTCCAAACCTGTCTAACTGTTTCTTAAACATAGGGATAGTCCCAGCCTCAACTACCTCCTCTGACAGCTTTGTTCCATGCACCCACCACCCTTTGTGTAAAAAGTTGCCCCTCAGATTCCTATTAAATCTTTTCCCCTTCACCTCGAACCTATGTTCTCTGGTTCTCGATTCCCCTACTCTGGGAAAGAGATTTTGTGCATCTTCCTGATCTATTCCTCTCATGGTTTAATCAGGTTATCACCCCCCACTTACCCCGCTCAATGGGATGTTGCTGTAAGTTCCGTAGAACATGACATTTTGCCAGCCCCCCCCCGAACCTCGTTCCTCCCCTATCTCCGCAAGTTGAGCATCTGACAATGAATTATACAACGGCAGGAAAACTAGACACATGCAAATGAGCGGAGGCTTACCCATGTCGGTAGAGTTGCCTGCAGCTGGAAAGGAAAGATTTATGAGTGGTGAGCAACAGAATTATATCCACATCTCTGTACAAAACAACTCCAATCAGTAAACGACTCCTCAATCGAAATTCAAGGAAAGTGAGCAACCTTGCAAGCATTGTTCTTTAGATAAGGACACAAAAAGCTGGAGTAACTCAGCAGGACCGGCCGGCCGGCAGCATCTCCGGAGTGAAGGAATGGGTGACGATTTGGGTTGAGACTACTCCTTCATTGTTTTGTGTTGAGGGAATGATACATGTAGGGAATACTGAAGATGGTTAGTTACCTGGTGCGTTTTGGTAGAACCGTAACTGTGATTCATGAAGGAATCAGCATGGGGCAGAGAGAGAGACTGAACACACAGATAGTTGAATAGTGTCTGCGTGTTACACAGACATGGGACCATCAATGCAAAGCTGGAGGGGGGGGGGGGGGGGGGGGGGGGGGGGGGTTATTTCCCTGACTGGAGCCACACACACCAGTTTCTTTTTATCGTGGACCGGGATACAGTGAAAGACAGCGTAGGTCCCCCTCGTGAAAAGGCAAGAGTCAACAGTATTTAATTGTCATAAATTCTTCCCAGCTGTTTATCAGGCAACTGAACCATCCCACCACAACCAGAGAGCAGAGCTGAACTACTATCTACCTCATTGGAGACCCTTCAACTATCCTTGATAGGACTTTGCCGGCTTTACCTTAACTAAACATTATTCCCTTATCATGGAATCTATACACTGCAAATTGCTGGATTGTAATCATGTATTGTCTTGCTGCTGACTGGTTAGCTCACAACAAAAGCTTTTCACTGTACCTCGGTACACGTGACAATAAACTAAACTGAACTGATGGACGGCCAGTGGAACAATGACATTTTATTCCTTACAGAATAATGAAAGGCATAGAGTGGATGTGGAGACTATGTTTCCACTGGTGGGAGAGTCTAGGACCAGAGGTCATAGCCTCAGAATTAAAGGGCGCTCTTATAGAAAGGAGGCGAGGAGGAACTTTTTTAGTCAGAGGGTAGTTAATCTGTGGACCTCATTGCCACAGAGGTCTATGAGGCCAAATATTAAGGCAGAGAGACAAATTATTGATTAGAACGAGTGTCTGTCAAGGCAGGATAATGGGATTAGGAGGCAGAGATAGATCAGCCATGATTGAATGGCAGAGAAGACCTGATGGGTCAAATGGCCTAATTCTACTCCTATAACTAGTGAACTTGTGACATTAGCAGTATAACACCTGGTAACACAATATACATGGATATAATATACAACAAACAAAATAAGTAAATATATTAGTAACGTCAATGTTTTTCATACAGAGAGTGGTGAATCTCTGGAACTCTCTGCCACAGAAAGTAGTTGAGGCCACAGTTCATTGGCTATATTTAAGAGGGAGTTAGATGTGGCCCTTGTGGCTAAAGGGATCAGGGGGTATGGAGAGAAGGCAGGTACAGGATACTGAGTTGGATGATCAGCCATGATCATATTGAATGGCAGTGCAGGCTCGAAGGGCCGAATGGCCTACTCCTGCATCTATTTTCTATGTCTATGTTTCTATGTGAGTATAAAAAGCCTGTAGTCTTTGGTGCAACTTCTGACAGTCAGTGTCATACCAACAGCAGATGGAGTCGGGCAGGTACAGCATTCAGTTACCTGGAGCCGACACTTACCAGCCACTTGTATGAGTCCACAGCACAGGATGAACAGGTACGCTTCCATGGTGCCTAGAAAACAAAGGGGCTTTTGTTTACAATGTAAAGGGATCTTTGGACAGGTAAACCTTGCGCATCTGAAGTCAGGGACTGGTGCGAGTGCTTTAGCGTGATTCTTCCACACAGAAGGAGCAATGGCATTCAAGTCCACATTATGGTAGAATCAGTGACCATAATAGGGTCATAGGGAGAACGTGCAAACTCCACACAGACAGCCCCCATACAGGAACAAACCTGGGTGTCTGGTGCTGTGAGGCAGCAACTTAACCATCTAGGCCACATGCCAGAATACCAAAAAACATAACATACCAGATGTATTATGAAGTTCTGGTTTAATCGGAAATGGGAACTTTTAGGATAGAGGCATGTTTCATGTTACAAAGGGGAAAGGGTGGACATGTTTCTGATAGGGTGGAGATGAAGAGAAACACAGATTGCCATCAACACTAAGATGGTTTGTCAATCTTCCTTTTCTTCTTGCGTATGGCGTGCACAGCCTACAGTTGTAGGACAACTTGTTTGCTCTATTTGATCTTATTTGATTGTGCTCGCCAGGTTGATTGCATTTGTCGAAACAGGGCGGAGCAGGTGAAGGTTGCAACATGGTTTGTCAATGAGGTGGTGTAAATATGGGGAGAATATGGGAGAAAGGAACTGAGCCAAATGGCCAGGACACTGGACCATGGCAACATGAACCAAAGGGGAATGTTGGGAACGTATGGAATGTGAGTCGGCAGAGGAGAGGCAAGGACACAGTTGCATCAGAACTGGTCAGGAATTAAAAAATAAAACAAAAAGATGCTGAAAATCTGAGACAAAAACAGAATGTGCTGGTAAACACTCCGCAGGTCAGAGGTCACCGTGGTGCCTTGCGAACCCAGGTCAACACCACCATTTCCTCCCTAACCCCACCCCATCCACACACCCCACCAATGTGAGATGCCACTGATGTGAGTGATGAAACTTACTCCCTTCCCCTGAGCCACAGCCTCACCAGCTGAGCAACCACCCGGGGCATTCTCTGCTCTATCAGCACAATGAGAAATGCACAGTCCTGAGGCAAACTGGAAGGGCTGGTTATCTGAAATTGCCCAAATCATAGTTTGGCCCCCAGGCCTGTCACATGTGCGGACAGTAGATGCAGTGTTCCTGCACCCGGCACTGGGCTTCGATGGAACCGTCTCACTGAGACTAAGCTGCAGTTGGGGTGATGGGGAGTGAAGAACTAGAGTTCCAAGCTCCAGTTACTTGGGGTCACTCTTGTGGGCTGAATGGAGGTGTTTCGCAAAAGAGTCAGCCTAGTCTGCATTTGCGTTCCCAAGTGATTGATTTCAGGAATATTTCCCCAATAGCTTGACATTAAACTTACGGTGTTTCCTTTGAAACCTGGCTCACGTTCAATGGAGTTGAATCACAAAGCTATGCAGCGTGGAAACAGATTCTTGACTAGTAATGGTGTCAGGGGTTATAGGGCAAAGGCAGGAGAATGGAGTCAAGAGGGAAAGATAGATCAGCCACGATTGAATGGTAGACTAGCCAAATGGCCAATTCTGCTCCTTATGTTCCTTTAAATCTTTCCTCTCTCACCTTAAACTCATGCCCTCTAGTTTTAGACACTCCTACCTTGGGGAAAAGAATGTGATCATTCACCTTATCTACACCCCTCATGGTTTTATAAACCTCTATAAGATCGCCCCTCAGCCTCCTACACTCAGGGCAAAAAGTTCCAGCCCATCCAAGCTCATCCGCAGAACTCAATTCTTCCAGATCCAGTAGCATCTCTGTAAATCTTTTTGGCACCTTTTCCAGTTTAACAACATCCTTTGACAGCATGATGACCAGAACTAGTCACAATACTCCAATTGTGGCCATCGCAACAGCTTGTACAGCTGTAACATGACATCCAATCCCTGTTATCCCTTGTCTAGTGTGGGTTTGGCAAAGATCCCAAGTTTGAATGAAAATGTAGAGAACAAAACACAAATAATTAGCTTCCAACTAGAGTTGCCGTGAGTGGGCTATTGGTTTCATATGATGAATGGACACATTTACAAAGCCATGGGGAAGGGCCAGGAGAACGGGGTAATTGGATCAACCAGATATGATGAGCCACATGATGCCATTCCATTCTGTAGCACTCATCTTTAATAATTGTATCTGTGCCTTTGGCTAAAGTGGTGACAGGTAAGTATGTTTTATTATTCCCAATTCTGCCTCAGCATGAAGGCACTTTGTGCTCAGATAGGCAAAGGATTCAAAAATATTCCCATTGAGAAACCAATTATCCAAAACATCCCTCTCTGCAAAGGTGCAGTAAAGACAACATATATCTTATACATGTCTGCCACAAAGCCCATGTTGATAACTATGTGTTGGACGGATCTGCAGATCCTGCTTTAGACCAAAGATAGACACAAAATGCTGCAGTAACTCAGCGGGACAGGCAGCATCCCTGGAGAGAAGGAATGGGTCTGAAGAAGGGTCTCGACCTGAAACATCACCTATTCTTTCTCTCCCCCAGAGATGCAGCAACCATGCACCACCATGCCACTGAGTTTTGCTGAGCAACTTATGTAGACAGGCTCAGAAAATCGACAAAGGTTCCATATCTACCTTAGAGCAAAAACAGAGTAACTTTCATCCCTGGGATGAAACAGTGTAGTGTTCCCTCTGACATTCACTACATTAAAGTCAAAGGAGGGAATTTTGGAATTCTGGAAACTATGTAGTGGGTCAACTAGACAGTGTGGCATCAAATGCTTGATGATTACTTCACCATACCTGCTGCTTAAAGATTGGATTGTTCATTGAAATGAACAAGATTAAAGGATTAAGCTGCAAACCTTATTGAATGGACTTGCACAAAATGAAATAGACAATAGACAATAGACAATAGGTGCAGGAGGAGGCCATTCAGCCCTTCGAGCCAGCACCGCCATTCAATGTGATCATGGCTGACCATCCCCAATCAGTACCCCGTTCCTGCCTTCTCCCCATATCCCCCGACTCCGCTATCTTTAAGAGCCCTATCTAGCTCTCTCTTGAAAGCATCCAGAGAACCTGCCTCCACCGCCCTCTGAGGCAGAGAATTCCACAGACTCGCCACTCTCTGTGAGTTCCTCGTCTCCATTCTAAATGGCTTACTCCTTATTCTTAAACTGTGGCCCCTGGTCCTGGACTCCCCCAACATCGGGAACATGTTTACTGCCTCTAGCGTGTCCAAACCCTTAACAATCTTATATGTTTCAATGATATATACTCTCATCTTTCTAAACTCCAGAGTGTACAAGCCCAGCTGCTCCATTCTCTCAGCGTATGACAGTCCCGCCATCCCGGGAATTAACCTGGTGAACCTACGCTGCACTCCCTCAATAGCAAGAATGTCCTTCCTCAAATTAGGGGACCAAAATTGCGCACAATACTCCAGGTGTGGTTTCACTAGGGCTCTGTACAACTGCAGAAGGATCTATTTGCTCCTTATTCGATTCCTTTTGTTATAAAGGCCAACATGCCATTCGCTTTCTTCACTGCCTGCTGTACCTACATGCTTACTTTCATCGAATGATGTACAAGGACCCCCAGATCCCGTTGTACTTCCCCTTTTCCCAACTTGACACCATTTAGATGTGACTGATCAGAGCTGGTTTGTGACTGGGTGGAAAGTCCCGGCCTGGAGCCACAAGGTGTTAGATGTGGACTCTCACCACCGTTAGATCAGGCAAACAAAGATTGGCATTGGTATGATGTGTAGGAAGGAACTGAAGATGCTGGTATACACTGAAGAAAGACACAAGGTCCTGGAGTAAACAAATCTACTTCATCCCAATACTAACTGCTTTCCCTGTCACCATCGCTCCTCATGGTCCAATCCCAACATGCGTTCAGCTGTTCTGGTTGGGACTGTTGCTTTGCCCGTGACCCTCCTTGGTTATGGCCACTGTTTGGACAGACAGAGCAGGACCAGGCGGGCAGCATGGTTCATATCTAGGTGCCCTGATGTGTGGGGGAGCAGGGCTCCCAAGTAGAATCTTCAAGCCAGCCATTGATTGTTTCTGCAATATCCCATGCCTTCACGGCTACTTGGTTAGGGCACTTCAAACCACCGTGACAGCTGGCCAATTGATGACGTGGTTTGATTTCAGGCGATCCCATTATAGATTCTGTCTGCAACATAGCTTTGAAGTAAATAGAACCATCACACTAACAGAATACAAATGTGCCCCACACCCAGATACTGGCGGTTGCGTACATGATCTTTCAGACTGTGCAAGAACAAACATTAAGGAACAAAACCCAGATGGCACAAAACTCCAGGACAAACGCACCAGCCATGCAGAGAGTAAAATATCAACCCGTTCTTGTTCAGCCGCTGGCTGATCACTGATGGATTTTCAAGTTTTGTTTAAGACAGAAGGCAGGAAAGGAATGAATGTACAAAAGATGTAAATAGGTGATCACATATTCATATATGCGCAGCTGACAGCACTTTACATAGTGAACCCACAGATATGGAACTATGAATGGGAGCAAATGCATGAATTAATTTATTTGATTTACATGACATGACATCCGTGTTACACTGCAGAGACTTTTTGTTGGTGTGCTTAGATCGTTGGCTTATGGTGTTTAAAGCAGACACAAGGAACTGCAGATGCTGCTTGACAAAATAAGACACCAAGTGCTGGAGTAACTCAGCAGGTCAGGCAGCATCTCTGGAGAACATGGATAGGTGACGTTTTGGGTCGGGCAGCATTCAAGGTTTCGAGACACTAAATGTTACTTTTCCAATAACCTCCGGACATGTTGCCTGACCTGCTGAGTTACTCCAGCACGGTGTATTGTGTAGAATGTCTCATCATGCCAAGCTGATTGCTAAGGTACCAAAGACTTTGGGAACTGGGGTGTATATTGTGAAGTGTATTCTGCTTCAGCCAATACAGCCAAACCCACAGCAGAGACAACTAATACACAACAGAACAAATCTGCACAAGAGTCTCTAAGGTTCACCATCAAATACGATCTGGTACTGAGCTGCCAAAGGAGGTAGCATTGAGTCATCGTGATACAGTTTCCAACAGGCCCTTCGGCCCAACATGTCCCATCTACACCTGCCAGCATTTGGTCCATATCCCTCCAAACCTGTCCTATCCATGTACCTGTCTAACTGTTTCTTAATTGTTGGGATAGTCCCAGCCTCAACTACCTCTGGCAGCTTGTTCCATACACCCACCACCCTTTGTGTTAAAGGGTGGACTGCTTTCACACTTGTGTGACGAACTATTTGGAGAAAGTGGTGTTAGAGTTTTAAAGGAAGGGAAGGGGCTGGGAGGTTTGGAGGCTGCTGGAAACACAGCCAGCAACATAAGAGGGATTAAGATGAAGGAAATGCAAGAGTCCAGAATTGAGGAGGTGGAAGGATTGCCAAGGGCTGGTGGGAATTAAATAGATAACAAATGTTTTGCTTGATCTATGTGTAACGTCGTAGGAGATGTGAGATTGAAGCATTACTGAACGATTTCATATCTTGTCCGTGTGAATGTGGTTTCACCACCTCTGGGTCTCTCTCTGCAGACTGTGGATGCTTGACTTTGACCTCATGAGCAAGGCTAGAGGGCAAGTGTGGTTTTATGTAATGGCAAGGAAGTGCAGGTGCTGGTTTATACCGAAGAAAGGCACGACGCTGGAGTAACTTAGTGGGTCAGGCAGCATCTCTGCAGAGCACGGACACGTGACATTTTGGGCTGGGTCCCATCTTCAGGGTATAGTCCGGACAAGACCGATTCAAGTTCTCCAGAGATGCTGCCAGACCCACTGAGTTACTCCAACATTTTGTGTCTTTCTATGGTTTTATGTAACATTTCCATTGCAGAAATAGTTTCTATGGTTTTATGTAACATTCCCATTGCAGAAATAGTTTAGTTTATGTGGTTTATTGTCACGTGTACCGTTTTGTTGCGTGCTAACCAGTCAGCAGAAAGACAATACAAGATTACAATTGACATTTACAATGTAGAGATGGGGAGTAGAGATTTTAAAATGTGGAGCGATTGTCGATCCACTTCCGTGACAAGCTCACAAATAGCCGGCTGGGTCGACCACCATCTTGGATCAATTATCTAAAGACTGTCATTATTTCTAGATGGCCAGTGGGGCATGCTACAAACAACACTCCCTCCCTGTATAACCTGTCAGCACAGCAGCCCTGAAATGGAATCCCACATTGCCTGACATTGGAACTAAACAAACTGCTACAGATGATCTTTGTTACGTAACAGCAGCTAAAAATATCTCAGATTAATGTTACTTCAGGTAGGGGTGGGGAACAGGATTTATAACCTCCTTAAACAAGTCTATCCAAAATATATAAGATTGTTAAGGGTTTGGACACGCTAGAGGCAGGAAACATGTTCCCGATGTTGGGGGAGTCCAGAACCAGGGGCCACAGTTTAAGAATAAGGAGTAAGCCATTTAGAACGGTGAGAAGGAAACACTTTTTCTCACAGAGAGTGGTGAGTCTGTGGAATTCTCTGCCTCAGAGGGTGGTGGAGGCAGGTTCTCTGGATGCTTTCAAGAGAGAGCTAGATAGGGCTCTTAAAGATAGCGGAGTCAGGGGATATGGGGAGAAGGCAGGAACAGGGTACTGATTGGGGATGATCAGCCATGATCACATTGAATGGCGGTGCTGGCTCGACGGGCCGAAAGGGCTACTCCTGCACCTATTGTCTATTGTCAATAACTGATCTCCCAGTCTGGCAAGGTCTCATTTTTAAAGGTGTCGGAAGGAAATGCTGGTTTAAATCAAAGATAGACACAAAATGCTGGAGTAACTCAGTGGGACAGGCAGCATCTCTGGAGAGAAGGAATGGGTGAAGTTTCAGATCTGAAGAAGGGCTCGACCCGAAACGTCACCCATTCCTTCTCTCTAGAGATGCTGCCTGTCCCGCTGAGTTACTCCAGCATTTTGTGTCTATTTCAGTTTTTAAATGCTGTGTGTTTAGTTGTTCCTCCCCAACTCCAGTCTCCCCCATCCCTCAAACACACAGCAATCTCTGGGTTCATTCAGGACTATGGCATTCCTGACATCTCCAAACTCCATTGACCCAACCTTGGCAGCAATGACTTTAGCTCCAGAATTCCCTTCCCAAGTCTCACTGCCTTTCATTCCCTCTCGTGTGGGAAGGAGCTACAGATGCTGCCAGATCTCCTCCCTTCTCCCACGTGTTCATTGGGCAACGCAGTCCCTTTGAAATATATATATTTTAACTTGGTGAAGCAGCTGAATGAATTGTTCCGTGCTCAATGAGGGTTGCCCGTGGGGATTTCAAGTTTGAAACAAGAAAGTTTGCTTTGCACTGACATTCAGATTCTCACCTGCAAACCTCTGCACTTTTGTTTATTTTTTTCGGCGTCATATTTCTGAGAAGCTGTGGGAAAATGGAGAGGACGAGGAGACGCAGGGTGAAGGCTCAAGGGTACAATCCAGGAATGAGCATCTTAATGCCCTCCCAGCAAAGGAATCATGTGGGTGGTGAATCTGTGGAATTCTTTGCCACAAAGGCTGTGGAGGCCACAAGTCAATGGATATTTTTGAGTCAGAGATAGATAGATTCTTGATTAGTACGGGTGTCAGGGGTTAAGGGGAGAAGGCAGGAGAATGGGGTTAGGAGAGAGAGATAGATCAGCCATGATTGAATGGCGGAGTAGACTTGATGGGCCAAATGGCCTAATTCTGCTCCTAGTTCATGATTAATTTGTGCAATTCTGGTCACCCCTTCATAGGGAGGATGTGTGGGCTTTGGACAGGGTGCAGAAGTGATTTATCAGAATGCTGCCTGAATTAGAAGGCATTACTTATGAAGTATATATAACATTCTGATTGGTATAGATAGGGCAGAAAGTCAGAACCTTTTTTCCCCCATGGTGGAAAAGTCAAAGACTCGAGAGCAGAGTTTTATGGTGAAAGGGGCAAAGATTAGAGGAGGTAAATTGGGGATAAAAAAAAATTTGGGGTACATTTTTTTACACATTGAGTGTTGGTGCCTGGAACGCATTGCCAGGGGTGGTGGTGGGGGCAGATATGATGGTGGTGTTGAAGAAGCTTTTAGATACACACATGGTTATGGAGGGAATGCAAAGGGGAATAGTTTAACTTGGCACCAGGTTCAACATTGATACTGTATGCCAAAGATAGACACAAAAAGCTGGAGTAACTCAGCGGGACCGGCAGCATCTCTGTAGAGAAGGAATGGATGGTGTTTCAGGTCGAGACCCTTGACCCAAAACGCCACCCCTTTCTTCTCTCCAGAGATGCTGCCTGTCCCACAGAGTTTTGTGTCTATCTTGTGGCAAAGGGCCTGTTTCTGTACTGCACATGGAGACATAAACAAAAACATCAGGAGATGTACAGCAGCTTTCGGAGTATCTGTGGTAAATGAATCTACTGTGCTATTTAGAGAACAGCCAGGATACAGTTTGGAAATATTCTTATTTAGCTGGTAACAGAAACCTGTAGAGTCCAGAACTTGATCCTGGTAAAAATAGGATATTATGCAGCATGTGTGATATTTTGAAATAAAATATGGGAAGGGGAGAGATGATTTTGCATTGAATATCTCACAACCATTTCAAACCAGTTAATAACTTTGCTGATATTAAACGAATTATATCAAAATCCCCTGTCCCACCTCGACCAAGTTCCCTGGCGATATCCCACTATTGATTTCACTGTGTATAACGCAGTTCTTTGTGGCACCAGTTCTAATCATAGCCTTCACATTCACACATAGACCTCTTCTGCTTGGTTTATCAAACGTCCAGCTTGATGCTGAACTTTTCGAAGCAACTAAAAGGGTCTGCATTGAAGATAGACACAAAAAGCTGGAGTAACTCAGCTGGAGAGATGGAATGGGTGATGTTTTGCCACAATTACAGTGTACAGTTCTGGTCACCATGCTGTAGAAGGATGTTGTTAAACTGGAAAAGGTACCAAAAAGATTTACAAAGATGTTACTGGATCTGAAAGAATGAGTTCTAAGGATTAGCTTGGATGGGCTGAAGAAGGCTCAGCTCGAAACGTCGCCCATTCCTTCTCCCCAGAGATGTTGCCTGTCCCGCTGAGTTACTCCAGCTTTTTGTGTCTATCTTCGCTTTAAACCAACATCTGCAGTTCCTTCCTACACAAAGGGGGTTGCATCACGGTTTCTGATCTCCACCATGGCTGTGCTTGGAGTGGCTGATTGGGTGAAACACAAGAGGTTTT